>NC_079166.1:61961806-62041806 GCF_947568905.1 Ostrea edulis | reverse complement strand
TACTTGCGAGACAAATTCAATGATAAACTCACATCTAATCAATAAAACGATGCTTCTTCTACTTACTAATATCGATTTTATGGGTTCTTTCATCACATAAACAGTCTCTTGAAAACATTTAAACAAACTGTCGAGCTTTGTTTTGAGTCACGTGACTCATTCGCTCAAATGACAGCGAAAATTCGGTTGACTACAATTGTGTGCATCTGTTATCAAAATTTGGAGTGATCTTTTCTTTTAATCAATATTAGTAAGTACAATAAGTATCGTTTTATTGATTAGTCGTGAGTTTAACATTGAATTTGACTCGCAAGTATTCTAAATTGACCCGAGAATGCCACCTGCAACTGGAAGTGGCAAAATTTCCAGTTTATATGTAATTTCACCAGTTCGGATGTTTTCCTGGCACAGTAAATATCAAAATCATAAAAAAGTCAGGAAAACGTCAAATATTTCGGACTACTGTTTGCTATGCTAACGCATAGATCATGGCTTTGTCAATCAAGTGAATTCTATTGACTTTATTTATAAAATTTCAAACTCCTGTGAGTGAAATAAAACTAAAACATTTCAAGATTTCTATTATATGTCTATTTGGGGAAGGAAAAAATTCAAAAAGTAGGGAATTGGGGGAATTTTTTTTTTAACTACCTGGTGTCTGGTTACGAATAATTTTACTATCTCTTTTGATCTAGTTATGACAGAACTTGAAAGTGAAAATGATTAATTAGGCCTACCTCAATGTTAAGAGGCGAAAATAGAGGTGTACACAACTCCTAAAATAGAAAATGACACAATTCATCCAATCATTACCTTAAACAAAGCCTTTCTGCACTAATGAATCGCCTACATAATCCTGCTTATTGCAGTCATCCGACTCATCGGACTTTTCGTCGATAGAAAAAAAATGGCGAATGATCATTTCCAATGGCGATTGTCGTAAATAGCAATGTGGGAGTAATGAAAATTAAATTTTTGAAGCAATTAATAACGACCCTAAGTGAACAAAGATATATCCCTCTGAATGAAAGATTTACATTTAAAATTTGAAAATCCCGAATTTGTTTTACGACAACATAGTTCAGTCTATTTTCATTTTAGATTTCTTCACGGCAACAAGCAAACGGTTCACGAAAACGAGCGTGACATTTGTTTCTCACAGCATGGGGAAGACAGTAACACTAGCAACTTGTACTTTAAATCAATGGGCCATGGATTTTAAAGGAAATATGGCTCGAATATCAGAAAGTAAGAACTGTCGATCATTGCCTTTTCCTGAAGTAGGGCCTAACAAACAAGTGCAGTGATAGATCTATATTCAAAATTTTGTAGATATTTCTTTCAAATGCAGTATCTGAGTATTTTACGAGATAGTCGTCGTTGAGATGTTTTTAAGTGCCAGTTTTCTTTACAGCATTCCATGTAAAATTAGTATAAGTCACAGACAGGCGCTTGTTTCTAAGACTTTGTAAACTAGATGTTATTTTAATAACAATTACACATTTTATTACACAGCTTTTTCTTATATTCACATGCAACAAATAAGTTGATATTACAGGGGATTTCAACAGTCTTGTTTAAGTTGGCATTTCACAAATTTCTGTCATAATAATGATCTAATTTGCAAATGCAGCCTGACATGTTTTGTTTGACACAAGCATCAATGCTACATGGGGATTAGATCTATTGCACAAAATTTAAAGATATTCATCATCTATATATATGTGGATCATTCGATGTCAGGCTTGCAGTTACATCTTTTTATAAACTCTTTCATAGTAAGTAAAGTGTCATTTGGTTGAATTATACCTTAGTGTGCTAATTAACTCTAAGGCAATGGGGGGGTGGGGGGGGGGGGTCTCCATAGTTTACATCACCAGTAATACCAAGGAGTTGAAAATGGATACTCAGTGTGAGCATTTCTTGACTTTTATGTAGAAAAACATGAGTTTTGTATTTCCTGTTGCAGGAAACAGTTTTTTTGTTTTAAATTAGGTCTAACACTACAACAGTAATGTCTTTAAATACCATAAAAACATAAAACTGAAAAGTCACATCTATCATCCTGCCACAGATATTATCAATAAATTACATTTTTGTATGCATTAGGCATAATGTTGCGCACTGCATTGTGTAGGGGACCACAAGATTAGGATAAGGAAGTACGAGATGTGATTTTGTGAGATGAAAAAGATGGTAATTAAGATAATGGAAGTTTTATTTTGACATTGAAAATCCATTGAATGTTATGTGCAGACTCAAATTTTCTCTGTCCCATCTTTAGAGCTCGCTACACGATCAGATTATGTCTGTTATTCTCTTTTGAATTTAACCTAATATACAATGACTTTTCTATAGAGAACATCAGACAAATATGCGCTTACTATGTATACAAGTATGGTTACGGTAAATGTGCAAGTGTTTAACTTAAAGGTAGTTTAAGAAATTTGAGTTTAGAGTTGTAATCTACAACTTTTTATTATTGGTGTACTTTGTAATCTGTAGATTTCATGGTCAACCCTACACCATGAAATTCAAACCACAATAAAATACATGATTTATATGATGTTTCAATGTACATGATGTAGGGAAACCATATTCATGAAATCACATCCCATGGAAACTGTCAAATCTCAACAATCCATGAAAATTGTCCCACACAATTTTAAAATGATTCTGCAGTAATGAGATATGTGCTTAGAATCTAGAAGTCTGTGGAAAAAATGAGGAAACTCCTTTGTATGTGAACACATTTGGGGGGGGGGGGGGTATGCACTAGTTATATAAATATCTAATTTTCTAACAGAGAACTTTGTTTTTCGTATTTTAGGTATCAAAATAGCAAAGGAAAGAGGAGCTACCTACCGCCTCGGCCCGGAACTGGAAGTCACGTATGTTTTACGTATTTGATGCTGTAGATTTCTAATTTCATGAAACACTATCTTTTAAGGTATTTATTTATCAATGTTTTCATTTCTAATGTTTTGGCCTTTGATATCTTTACAAATTGTAATGATAGCCATTTCCTCGTGAGTGTGTTGCAGTTGTGAAAAATACTCATTTGAAATTTGATAGACTAAGTACATTTATTTTTAACTGCTGAAAATTCTGACAGAAATGAAAGTAAAATTGAAGTATAAGAAACAAATCATTTCTGAAAATACATGCCCCATTGAGGGTATGAACTGCAGTGCTTGCTGTCGGTATACTTCATGAAGCATTCTGGCATGAAGTGTTGAGCTCTTACTCTCACATATTTTTAAAATTGAACTTTATTTCTTAAATGATTAAAGAGACTATGGATGCAGTGATCATTTCTTTGATTATGATTACAGACTATGGATGCAGTGATAATTTATTTGAACATGATTACAGGGGCTATGGATGTAGTGATCATTTCTTTGAGAGTGACACGTTTCTCCATTCTTGGCAAGTGTTAGCTGAGCTGCTGTCTAACCGTGACAACATGGATATCATGTGTGACATCGGCATGTAAGTTGTCCCCATTCTCACAAGCAAGTCAGCATCGGGGTTTGTTTTTAACCTTTTAATTTTCTCAGATGTTGAACAAAATTAAAGTAAAATAAAAAGTTTGAAAATGCTCTACAGTATTCTACTATTGTAGAGTTCAGATATTTTGGTATTGCTATTTTATTTAAATTCTTGTTATTCATTTTCAGGCCTGTAATGCATAAAAATGTTGCTTATAACTGCCGAGTGATATTTGTCAACAGGTTTGTACTAAACCATATAAACATATTACCATACTGAAAAAGAGAAAAAAGTGCGATGCATACAGTTAATGAGACCTACTCTAATAAATAGATTGGATTTGACTCTATATTGCAGAAAAATTATGTTAATCCGTCCGAAGATGACCCTGGCTAATGATGGTAACTACCGAGAGACTCGATGGTTTACGTCGTGGAAACGACATAAGTGTACAGAGGAGTTCTTCCTCCCTAGAATGATTCAGGAAATCACTGGACAGGTGACGGTCAGAGAGAATGTCTGAATTCTAAAGATCAAAGAACTTTGCTCTGTCTAATTTTATACCTATGTGTGCAAGTCGAATTCTGTATAGAATGACTGGATCCTTCTCTCTCTCTTCTCCCTTCCCTTTTCTCTCTATCCCCCGCTCTTTTTCTTTCTATCCATCTCTTCTCTCTATCTCCCTCTCTTCTCTCTATCCCCCTGTTTTCTCTCTCTTCCTCTTTCTCACTTCTCTTCTTTCTCTCCTCCCCCTCTTTTCTCTCCATCCCCCTCTCTTTTCTCTCTATACCCTATCCTCTCTCTTTCTCTTTCTCACTTTTTCTTTCTCTCTCCTCCCACCCCTTTTTTCTCTACACCATATCTTTCTCTCTATACCCTATCCTCTTTTTCTCACTTCTCACCTCACACGCCTTTTCTCTCTATACCCTGTCCCCTCTCTTTCTCATTTTTTCTTTCTCTCTCCTCTCACCCCTTTTTTCTCTACCCCTTCTCTTTTCTCTCTATACCCTATCCTCTCTCTTTCTCACTTCTCTTCTTTCTCTCTCTCCTCCCACCCCTTTTCTCTATCCCCCTCTTTTCTTTTTATACCCTATCCCCTCTTTTTTACTTCTCTTCTTTCTCTCTCCCCACCTCTTTTCTCTCTATCTACTCTCTTTTCTCTCTATACCCTACCCTCTCTTTATCACTTCTTCTTTCTCTCCCACCCCTTTTCTCTCTATCCCCTCTCCTATATCCCCCTCTTTCTCACTTCTCTTCTTTCTCTCCTCCCACCACTTTTTATCCCCCTCTCTTTCTCTCTATCCTCTTCTTTCCTCCTGCCCACTTTCCTCCCCTTACACATCTCCCCATCTCTCTTTCCTCTCCTCTCTTATAAGGATGAATTCATTATAAGTGTCTTTGCTGTAACCGTGTTTTACTGTACAAGTTAAAGTTCAGGAGACTTGACTCTTATCGAAGTATTTCAGTGAGATTTTCGTACAGGTGACTCTCGATGGCTCGAACTTCGATCTCTCGAAGTTCTCGGTCTCTCGAAGTGAAATCATGGTCCCGATTTTTTTCTCTATATAACAAAGCAAATTTACTATTGATCTCTTGAACGTTTGATCTCTCGAAGTGAAGTTGGGTCCCGTAAAACACATTTCATTGTTTTTCACTCTCGATCTCTTGAAGTGGTGGTAGCGTATACCCACCGTTACCCAAGTGTGTAATAATTTCCGCTTGGTCCTTACTTGGATTTTGTTGAATGCCGGAGGGGTAATTAGGTGTTTACATAGTTGAAACATCGCTGGTGCTTCTTTGTGGAGGTGACACACTTGCGTATATAATTGGCTAATTGGTCAGTTTACACCTTGCATTGGGGTTTTGAGTCGTAATGATTAAAATTATATATAATCCGACTATGAATAAAATTTATAATTTGTTTTGATGTGACAACGAGAGATTAAGTTTTATACATAATTTAGAGATCTACAGACTGTTAAATTTCTCGAGTTTGTTCTTTGTGTAAAGTTACTCTAAAACATCGTTTTACTCATTCGTTAGAATTTTTGTTTTGGGTAAAGCGACATGACATTGTGCTCTGTTTAGTTTGCGATAGTAAATCGTCATCGGAACTTGGTTTTGTATGCCTATCTAAGCATAATTAAAGAAAAAATAAATACATAAACTTTGAAATGTTTTTATTAATGCAAAATAAGGTTTTTTATTTTGATATCAAAGTACCTGACGAATATGAAGGAAAACATGTGAAAACAATATCATATGATCTTGTTGGTAAACATTTCCGGTTACTGTAAAATTTTAACCATACCAGCGGACCTTCAATTTCCGAATTTCGATCTCTCGAACTCTCGACTTCTCGAAGTTTTATCAAGGTCCCTTGAACTTCGAGTTATCGAGAGTCACCTGTACATTGATATTCACATTCCTAAGAAAATAGAATTCAAAGTATTCCAATAAGGTTGGTGTACATTGATATTCACAATTATGGTGATGATTTCCTAATGCATTATGAGAACTTGTATTGTAACTATGATTTCATAATAATTTAATTTTGAAATACATGCCAGTAATTAGTAAATTTATATTTCAGAAAACCGTACCAATAGGAGACGCTGTGATATCCACCAATGACACGTGTCTGGGGAGTGAGATCTGTGAAGAACTTTGGTCCCCTGATGGGTAAGGACAACCAGAAGATTATAGGTGGGGATGTTTATGTTTAAGGACAACCAGAATTACTGTATAGGTGGGGGATGTTTATGGTTAAGGACAACCATGTTTACAGTATAGGTGAGACTGTTTATAGTCACTCAAGCAGTAGTGAGTGTGATGATCAGAGGAAATTCAGATTTATATTTTGTAATTCTTTTATGTGAAGAGTACATCAGAAATGATTTAAAGACCCATTTCATGACCGTACAGTTACTGAAAAAGTAGGCGGAGCTTAATCCAAACAGATCCTAGAGTGATGAAGGCCTATACGTAGGTTTTAATTGCTATACACAAAGAAATACACAGAAAATATATCGTGTTAGAAATCTACCTGTCCATGTTTGAGGAATAAGATTAAATCTAATCTTTGAATCATAGATTTAATCTAAAAATATTACTGTAACATACATGTATCTTATTTGATTTCACGTATAATTTGTTTGAGAACATTAGTCATCAGAAGATTACAAATTTGTTCATTATTATGTATTTGTAATTTGCTTATGTTTCCAGTTCTAGCTGGATTTGGCAACCATTCCCTGACTTAACAAATTACATAGACATTATTTCTCGCTTTATTCCGTAAGTCAGCCATATGAATCGCTCGTCTGATATCCATTTGTATGGCTCTGGATTTTCTGTCAAGTAATTTTTCGCCAATCCAGGCTCCTCGATTGCAAAGCATTGTCCAAAAGATTTTTTCTACAATGGCTGTTCTTGTGGAATTCCGTTTTTTTTTTTGGTTGATTGTGCCACCAAGACTGTCTGTTCTTGTGGACTAAGGCAATCCAGGCATTCTGTTAATGATGTTTGAGGAGGAATTAGGACATTAGGCATGGAAGCTGGTGCTGTTACGTTTAGAACTTCTTCTAATGAATAAAGCTTGAATTGCTGCTCATTTCTCTTCCAAACATTGTACCGTAATTTTTTATGACATTTTCTTTGGGAGACAATATGGCTGGGACTACTTTATTACTTCAAATATTTAATTCAGGTAATTTATTGACTAATATTTTTTTTAATTCTGCTAAATTTTCTTTGCAGTAGATGAAAGGGGTTAATTGATAAGCATGTAGTTTATGGGTATCAACATGTTCTGATCTCGGATACCCAGTTGGTACACTTTACTCAAAATTGAGTCTATGATAGCTAATCAGAATTTAGTTGTTACATCAGGAAGGTGTATATAAGATAAAGTGTTAGGTTAAGGTAAGTCAGGGCATAAACGTGATTAAGCGGGCTTTCCCTATCCAGCTTAAATCAATAAAGTCAAACTTCATAACATAAAGAAAAACTTTCTGATTGAGACAGTAAATATGAGAACCAGATTAAGACATTAAATAGGAGAACCAGATTAAGACAATAAATAGGAGAACCAGATTAAGACAGTAAATAGGAGAACCAGATTAAGACACTCTAGTAGTGAGCTGTTGTGGGACATTGCCCCATCCCAATATTTCTCCCAATAGCTCTCTGATTAAGAATTGATTTGATTTTGTAACATTGTAGACACCACATCGATCTAAGTTTAGACGGGGTGGAAATTATAGCCAATGGAAGTGGGAGTCACCATGAACTCAGGAAGGGCTACGTCAGGGTGGATCTCATTAAGTCATGTACCATGAAGGTTAGTATGCAAAATGGCTGTAAATAGAAAATTGTTTTACGTGTGTAATATTAATGATCTTTATCTACCAAACCAAACGACTGTAAACATGAAATCGTTTTACATGGGTAAATGTGATCTTTGTATACCCAACCATTTGTGTGGTGGCTATGTTAGTGAAAATGAGTTCACAGGTTTTGTTGTCTGTATTTTGTGGTGATATTTACATATTTCATATTTGTTTTGTAATGTGGTGGGATTTACATATTTGTTTTGTAGTGTGGTGGGATTTACGTATTTGTTTTTTAGTGTGGTGGGATTTACATATTTGTGTTGTAGTGTGGTGGGATTTACATATTTCTGTTGTGTTGTAGTGTGGTGGGATTTACATATTTGTGTTGAAGTGTGTTGGGATTTACGTATTTGTTTTTTAGTGTGGTGGGATTTACATATTTGTGTTGTAGTGTGGTGGGATTTACATATTTCTGTTGTGTTGTAGTGTGGTGGGATATACATATTTGTATTGAAGTGTGGTGGGCTTTACTTATTTGTTTTGTAGTGTGGTGGGATTTACATATTTGTGTTGTAGTTTGGTGGGATTTACGTATTTCTGTGTTTTGTAGTGTGGTAGGATTTCCATATTTCTGTGTTTTGTAGTGTGGTGGGATTTCCATATTTCTGTGTTTTGTAGTGTGATGGGATTTACATATTTCTGTGTTTTGTAGTGTGATGGGGTTTACATATTTCTGTGTTTTGTAGTGTGGTGGGGTTTACATATTTCTGTGTTTTGTAGTGTGGTGGGATTTACATATTTCTGTGTTTTGTATTGTGATGGGATTGACATATTTCTGTGTTTTGTAGTGTGGTGGGGTTTACATATTTCTGTGTTTTGTAGTGTGGTGGGGTTTACATATTTCTGTGTTTTGTAGTGTGGTGGGGTTTACATATTTCTGTGTTTTGTAGTGTGGTGGGATTTACATATTTGTGTTGAAGTGTGATGGGATTTACATATTTCTGTGTTTTGTAGTGTGGTGGGATTTACATATTTCTGGTTTTGTAGTGTGGTGGGATTTACATATTTCTGTGTTTTGTAGTGTGGTGGGATTTACATATTTCTGTGTTTTGTAGTGTGGTGGGATTTACATATTTGTGTTGTTGTGTGGTGGGATTTACATATACCTGTGTTTTGTAGTGTGGTGGGATTTACATATTTGTGTTGTTGTGTGGTGGGATTTACATATTTCTGTGTTTTGTAGTGTGGTGGGATTTACATATTTGCCAATCAGCTGGGATGTGATGGAGAGAGGACCTACTATGATGGATGCTCAATGATCGCCATGAATGGAAACATTGTGTCACAGGGCCCACAGTTTGCTATCCAGGAAGTGGTGAGGATGACCAGTAATGATGATGAGGGCTGGGGAGGGAAACAGTGTTGAGGGGGCTGAGGATGGAGACAGTGCTAATGAGGGAGACAGTGCTGAGGGGGGCTGAGGAGGGGAACAGTGTTGGGGGGAGGGCTGGGGAGGGAGACAATGCTGAGGGGGGCTGAGGAGGGAGACAGTGCTGATGGGGGCTGAAGAGGGAGACAGTGCTGAGGGGGGCTGAGGAGGGAGACAGTGCTGAGGGGGGCTGGGGAGGGAGACAATGCTGAGGGGGGGGGTGAGGAGAGTGACAGTGTTGAGGGGGGCTGAGGAGGGAGACAGTGCTGAGGGGGGCTGAGGAGGGAGACAGTGCTGAGAGGGGCTGAGGAGGGAGACAGTGTTGAGGGGGGCTGAGGAGGGAGACAGTGCTGAGGGGGGCTGGGGAGGGAGACAATGCTGAGGGGGGCTGAGGAGGGAGACAGTGCTGAGGGGGGCTGCGGAGGGAGACAGTGCTGAGGGGGGCTGAGGAGGGAGACAGTGCTGAGGGGGGCTGGGGAGGGAGACAGTGCTGAGGGGGATGGGTAGGGAGACAGTGCTGAGGGGGGCTGAGGAGGGAGACAGTGCTGAGGGGGGCTGAGGAGGGAGACAGTGCTGAGGGGGGCTGGGGAGGGAGACAGTGCTGAGGGGGGCTGAGGAGGGAGACAGTGCTGAGGGGGGCTGAGGAGGGAGACAGTGCTGAGGGGGGCTGGGGAGGGAGACAGTGCTGAGGGGGGCTGAGGAGGGAGACAGTGCTGAGGGGGGCTGCGGAGGGAGACAGTGCTGAGGGGGGCTGGGGAGGGAGACAGTGCTGAGGGGGATGGGTAGGGAGACAGTGCTGAGGGGGGCTGAGGAGGGAGACAGTGCTGAGGGGGGCTGCGGAGGGAGACAGTGCTGAGGGGGGCTGAGGAGGGAGACAGTGCTGAGGGGGGCTGGGGAGGGAGACAGTGCTGAGGGGGATGGGTAGGGAGACAGTGCTGAGGGGGGCTGAGGAGGGAGACAGTGCTGAGGGGGGCTGAGGAGGGAGACAGTGCTGAGGGGGGCTGGGGAGGGAGACAGTGCTGAGGGGGGCTGAGGAGGGAGACAATGCTGAGGGGGGCTGCGGAGGGAGACAGTGCTGAGGGGGGCTGAGGAGGGAGACAGTACTGAGGGGGGCTGGGGAGGGAGACAGTGCTGAGGGGGATGGGTAGGGAGACAGTGCTGAGGGGGGCTGAGGAGGGAGACAGTGCTGAGGGGGGCTGAGGAGGGAGACAGTGCTGTGGGGGGCTGGGGAGGGAGACAGTGCTGAGGGGGGCTGAGGAGGGAGACAGTGCTGAGGGGGGCTGAGGAGGGAGACAGTGCTGAGGGGGGCTGGGGAGGGAGACAGTGCTGAGGGGGGCTGAGGAGGGAGACAGTGCTGATGGGGGCTGAGGAGGGAGACAGTACTGAGGGGGGCTGAGGAGGGAGACAGTGCTGAGGGGGGCTGAGGAGGTAGACAGTGCTGAGGGGGGCTGAGGAGGGAGACAGAGCTGAGGGGGGCTGGGGAGGGAGACAGTGCTGAGGGGGGCTGAGGAGGGAGACAGTGTTGAGGGGGCTGAGGAGGGAGACAGTGTTGAGGGGGCTGAGGAGGGAGACAGTGCTAATGAGGGGCACTTTCAGGAGATGTGACAATCTGATTAGAATCAGGTCTTTGATCTGCTGCGGTAATATTATGTCGGTACCCAAAGATTGGGTACCCAATCTCTGTTTAGCAACATTATATTACTGATCTTATGTTAATCAGATTGGGAGATGTGAAGGAAGCTTACTGTAGGCTTGAAAATGGTGTTAGGTATTATACAGTCTGCCACATAGCGTAGGAAACTGAAGATAATTAACAAATATCGTTTACTTTTTCCAGAAATATTTCTTTTGTGTTTTTTTTTTAGCAAAGTCAAAGGCATCAAACTGGCTTGACATAAAACAGTAGTCAGTGTAGCACTCCAGTAATTTTACAAAACCCAATGAATATTAAAAAAAAATGTCTTTGAAAATGTATATTTTCAATATAAGTGGAAGAGCTTGTGTGAAAACAGTTATGAAGAATCATGTATTAAGAAAATCACATCAATATATTAGTCTCTATGTTCCTCTGCTGTAGTCCCACTCTGATATATATGTTTGTAATATATTTTTTAGATAGTGAACACAGCCACTGTTGATTTGGAAGACGTAAGAATGTACAGGAATTCAATTCGCAGTAGGTCCGAAATGGTATGTCATGATTTTTTATCAACATGAAAGATTTCCCTCTATATTTTTTGCGGTACAATTGTAATGTAAAGGTAGAAATTTTATGTGTTACTGTAGAATCATTGGAATTCGTGGTGGCTCAATTTTCGTGGAATTCGTGGGTACCCCTCACCCACGAATTTACATCCTCAACGAATAAAGAATCATAATTACATTCCAGATTTATCTTACTTACAAATATATAAATCCACGAAATTACATCCCCACGAACCCTTAAAAATTCAGCAATCCATGAAAATTGCCCCCCCCCCCCCCCCCCCCCCCCCCCCCCGAATTTAAATCATTCTTCAGTAATTACATTTATTCAGGGGTTAAAGGTTGCGTGTGGATATTATTTCTGGTGCTACTACAGAATACATTATAGAACAACTGATCTGTAGGGGAATTAGAGAAAAGTGCATATTTAGTGGAAATTACTTTCACATTTAAATTTCCGTTTTCAGTAACATTTATTTGTGCATGCACATGTTAAGTTAATTTATTAGAAAACATCCACTGTGATGTTTTGATTGTTTTGAAAGGTTTAAAAAAAACTTAAGTCACTTGGACTTAAATCTGAGATTTTACTCAAATTTTGACGGCTCAAATAAAAAAAACTCCTATTTAAGTTTGAGATTTTTCTGTTTAAATGTAAAACCAGTGACAATTTTGTAGGCTTCAAATGTCCAGTCCTTTCCCAGGGTCCAGTGTGACTTCTCGTTGTCTCACCCTGACTTTTTCCAGCCAACCACTGACCCCATTCAGTGGGTATTTCACACCCCCGAACAGGAGATCAGGTATTTACACATCCCACAATAGACTTTTTCAATTTGAAAATGAAATATGTTTCCTTGTTTAGGAAAGAGTTATTGATACACTGTTCAGAACTTGGTAGCATTTTATATTGTAGTCCTATATTTGGCCTTAGATATGTTACTGATTAGAATCAAGATTGCCTAATTAAAAGTACTTTTCCCATAGAATAATCGTACACGGGCTGCAACTGCACAATAAAATTAATATTCTGCTACAATGCATTGTGTTTGTGTGCATGATGTTATAATTCTGACAGCATAATTTCGCCCATTTTTTGATAAACATGGCAAACTGAGCAATTTTAAAACACTCTCTAGCTTTAGATGAGGATGGAGGGTGGGTGCATGCATTGAACAATTCTATATTGATTAATTCGTGTATGAGAAACTGCAAAATATTTATTTTCGCTTCAGGCTTGTGTTCTGTACTTTCTTATTGGATAATTAACATGCAGAAACCTAGTTTTTAAAGTCAATTTTGATCAAGTTATGGCACAATTTCAAATTGATGGATTTGTGACATCATAGTTCAATTTTTAGGAAAGAGAATAAATTTCATTTAGTGTCATTAAGAGAACCGTTTTTTAACATTTCTACCATTATTTTGATATTTTTGGATGAGAATGTAGTGCTAACTATTTCTTCATTTTGTAGTGGAAATATTCTAACTTAGTTGAGTTTTTCGTTTTTTTGTAGCCTGGGACCGGCTTGCTGGCTGTGGGACTACTTGTTCAGTTATTGTTATTTTTTCTGTAGCCTGGGACCGGCTTGCTGGCTGCGGGACTACTTGTTCAGATATTGTTTTGTTCTTCTGTAGCCTGGGACCGGCTTGCTGGCTGTGGGACTACTTGCGGAGAAGTGGACAGGGTGGATATTTCCTTCCACTTAGTGGAGGAATCGACAGCTCCAGCACTGCCTGTATAGTGGCTTCAATGTGTCATCTGGTGGTAGAATCTGTTCAGAGGGGAGGTAATTCCATTTTTAGACACCCCCCCCCCCCTTTTCAGTCTTCAGATCTGGTTATACTTTGGTTATATTTTGCATTGTCTGATGACTGCAGATATAATCAATGGAGATGTGTATATTGATAACATTCATTCAATATAGACATTTGAAGTCTGTACTTAGTGGATGTGAATTTAAATTTTTTAAAGAAATGGTTCCGAACGGTTGAATTTAAGGTTAATATCCATTTGTTGTTTTAGTTACACTGTTAACTCAATTAACAAGAATATCTAAATTCTTGCTTATAGCGGGGAATCTACAGTGTATGAACATTGCTTAGAGATTTACGGTGTACATCATGCTTAAAAATTTACGTTGTTAAGTGGTGTACATCATGCTTAGATATTTACATTGTTAAGTGGTGTATATCATGCTTAGAGATTTATGTTGTTAAGTGGAGGTGTATATCGTTCTACTTTCCAGATAAAACTGTTCTGTCAGATGTAAGAAGAATTGTTGGAGATGGCACTTACACTCCATCTGACCCCAGTGAACTTGCCAGCAGACTGTTTACCACTTGTTACATGGGCACAGAAAATAGTTCAGAAGACACCAGATCAAGAGCGGCAGAACTGGCAGGGCAGATTGGAAGGTACATGTAAATGGTGTGAAGGATATACATGTATGAAATTTTAGTTGAGACAACATGTATGTACAGTGTACCTGATTTTGCAGTACAGTGACTCTGAAAGTATGATTTCTCATGTTAAAGAAGTGATTGCAAGGCATCACATGGTTTATTCATGCAGTATCTAAAAAGAGACTATTTTCGTTTCTGATTCCGGAAAACAATTGTACATCATGAACTTGAGCATCATTAATGACAGACAATGGAGACAAAGACTTGTCAGATATAACCAGACACAGGGTAAAGTGAAAATATGTTTAGAAATATACAAGTGAAAATATAAAATGCAAACGAAAAATCCCTTACATTTTTATCTTCTATTAAATGATAGTCATGGTTTAAGTCTCCAGGTAACCCCTTCCCCTGTTAATTTTAGTCTTACAAAACATAAATCTGATTCTCAAACCACTAGGCCTATTAAAATCATAATATATAGTGTTATAAATTTCATAACATGTATACATTGTTAGTGCACATAATAAAAAATGCTGGGTATATAGGCCTAATACCCAAGGGAAACACAGGTTACATAAATGAGTCATTTTGAGCAAAAAATATTCAATAATTCTTAGCACTTACTGTTAATATCTTTTTCTCAATTAGTTCAGTTATTTCTTATATTATTAAAAATAATAAAGTTTTGTTGTTGATAATAGCTTGGTTTGAAAGAGAGAGAAAACATCACAGGTTATACGACGTCACAATGCACAATTTACATCGGCTGTGTTATATTTCCCGCGATTTTAACGTACATTTTACAGAACATGAATATACAAGTAATTTCAAACAGAAAGTAATAAATACATCTCCAAAGCAAGGGTACGATCATTCTATGTAGAATAAATTCAATAATAAACATCAAAACATTTTTATAGTTTTAATACAAGTTAAAACAAATACATGTACACGTAAGATGCATATTTATCTATATTATCACCTGCAGCATTTATTTTTTTAAAAAGGGGGGGGGGGGGTAACTTTCAGGAAACATTCCTACTAACATATGTTAAAACATATGTAAAAATAGAAAAGAGTTCATTGGTCATTTATTTCTCAGGGGGTGAAAATATGCCTTCTGTGGTAAATAATTGCCCTCTAAAAACAGCAAAACTGCTCATAAGCAGCTGTGGTTCTACTTCATTATATGAAAGTAAATGGACATCTTAATGCAAATTACATATTGATTAAAGCTTTAACTTCAATTTGATATAAGATTTGTATCACTTACTCTTTTTGTATCAGTTTTAAACAACATCTGAAACACCTGTACCATTTATAATACAGAAAGTCTACGAGAGGGGTTACTATGACAACCGTAGCATCACAATTCCCATGAAAACCATATACGATACTTTTATGATGAGTTACAAATACTGTCAACTACAAAATATGTAAAAATCAACAAAAAAATCATGGATTCATTAATTTTCAGTGACCCATGCAATCACTACTTTAAAGTACAAGAAATAGATGTGAAAATAGATTACCCAGTATTACAGTGGAACATAATTTTATCAAACATTGTTACAGTGAATATACATTTATAAGGCAGTGAAATCTATTCCTGAATGTAAGAAAAGTAATGAGCATGTCATCATCGAATACCCACAGCCATGATTATTTGACAATATGATGGTGTGTGTGCTTAGGCCAATTCAACTTAATTAGTAGATTATCATCCAGGGTCAGCAAAAAGTATGGGGCGGGTGGGAGGATTTTGTTTTTTAATTTTTATTTTCGGAGAAAAATATTAAAGACAAACCGAGTTTTTTTCCCAACAGATCCGCATCATTTAATGGCAGATGGATATCAATCTATGCTATTTTCATATACTAATTCCAGGTTAAGCTTTAATTTAAGGATATAACAGAAATATACCTAAGTTCTTCAAGATTTACGTCTGTAAGAACACGAGAAATTAAGAAAACCACATTAATCTATTTTCTTCACATGACTTTTCACGTTCCTATACCGGAAATGTAAACAAGAAGTGTAAATACTGGAGTCGGACATGAAAATATTTCGGAAATCGCATGTTTCGCAAAATAAAAAAATTCGGGGGGGGGGGGGGGGGGGGGGGCAATTTTTGAGGGGCGGGCGGGGATGATAATCTATCAATTAAGTTGAATTGGCCTTACAGAGAATTTATGTGACGTGTAATAAAATCACTCCAACTCTCTGGCAATGTCCATTATCATATTAACCATGTTGTATTTTTCTCCGTTACTGTAGTTTCCATTTGTCGATAAGTATTGATGTTGCTGTGGCGGCAGTTTTAGGTGTGTTCACTACAGCGCTGAAACTTCTGCCAAAATTCAAGGTCAACGGAGGCAGTCTTCGAGAAAATCTGGCCTTACAGAATGTTCAGGTATCGTAAATCATAAACGGTATCAGCTGACTTAGCGATGTCCATTATCATTACCATGTTATCAGCTGACTTAGCGATGGGAAATTTTTACTCGAGATATCTCCAGTGAATTGTAGGTTTCATCAACCATAGATTGATCTTGACGTGGAAGATTTACCTGGGTGTTGTTATTTTCAGGCCCGTTTGAGAATGGTTTTGGCATACCTGTTTGCCCAGCTGTGCTTGTGGGCCAGGGGAAGATCTGGGGGCCTCCTGGTGCTGGGGTCTGCAAATGTGGATGAGGGGTAAGGACCTCCAGATTTTGGAGATGATGCATTAGTCATCCTTTTCATTGACAATATCATTTGTTACAGGTGGAAGTTCAGTTACATTCTTATTTATTCAGTCAAGAAAACATCAATTCACTTCACCTATACTGTAAGCGTATGTTTTTATGTGTGGTACTTATGTCAGCTAAGTACATAGTCACATAAAATTTGTGTAATTTCATACCACCATACGTAAGGTATGAAAACTAACTTCATGAAAGCCATATGCAACTCAGTGGAATTTTGTACCCATGGACCGAACCAAAAATGATAATCCACGAAATAATGACTGTGGAATGAACATCTTCACAAGTTAAGGGTTTCTGATTCGTTACCTCGCACTAACCCATGACATCAGTCGCTATATAAAAGTTGGGCTCATTAGACCATTACACAATCCTCTATAAATAAAACATCCAATGAAACCACTGCATTTTGTTATGGTGTACACATAAATACAAATGATGCAATCTCATACTGCTGTATTGATAAACACGCACAATTGTAATATTTACACCATTGATTACATTTATTGACAGTAGATCAAGTTTAGAAACCTTTTTGTTTAAGACAATATTGCTTAAACGATTGAAATAGCCATAATTGTAGATATCAATACACAGGTTTTTATTTGAATCTCTCACTTCACGTTGTTATAAATAGAACAGCATTCTCATTGGTTCCCACTATTTTGTGGAAACAATCAGAACGAGCCCAAATTTTTGATAGTCACTGATGTCCAGGGTTAGTGCAAGGTAACAAATCAATAACCCTTGATTTGTGAAGATGTGGAATGAAATACATTTACTGTACCTCATGATAACTGTTAATTCACGGGAAGATGTCAAGAGCTCAATCAGAAAATATTTTTGTCACGTACATTCATCAGCATGTTCCAATTTTCTTATTTATTACACATACAATTCCATAGTAAAATGCACAATAATCATGGCGTGAAATCGCACCTCAAATTCAGAGGTATCATGACATTTGTTACGGTTAAACACCGAAATCATACTACCCATATGTTGACTGTGACTGAGCTATCGTAAATTCCCCTCATGGTAATTTCCCGTGATGTCAGTTGAATATCGTGTAACACTTTATTTTTGGAAAACAGCAAGAGGCCCTACTTGTGAACAAAAGTTCAGGTTCATGCGGGTAACTAGCTTAATTCTTATTGATATACTCAGAAATTAATAAAAATCCTTAACATAAAAAGTGTTGGGAGCAAATGCATACTCAAACTAAACATGCAATAATTTAAAAACATATCAACAGTCATCAGCGAATTACCGGGGTTGTCCACATTCCTATACAAATCATACAGTTAATATACAAGACAGAAATTGCTCCCTTCACTTTTCAAATGCATAGATATATCTAGAATATATTTCAGAAAAATTCATATTGTTTTTTATAGCAGAAGAACCTGAACTTTGCCACTGTTTCTGTAATATGAGATTATTTATGTACATCAGGGAATTTTTAAATGCATCAGTCATTCAGATTAGGGGCGATTTCAAGGTCACAATATAATATGAATATCACCTTCATGCATACTATATATTAGAAATGGAGAATGATTTGATATCATAAAGAAATAATATATATAATAATTTGACAAGTAATGTTTTCACGTACACAGCTTATCACTTGATAACAGTAGTAAATAACGACAAAATATTATGACACTTTAACCGTGATACAACTATCAGAACATGTACGTTGTGACGTAATTTTTCATTGTGCCATCATATGGTGCGAAGTACACAGAGGTACATTTATAACAGCACTCTGATTTTTCTCAGATAGCCTTAACTGAGCTGCGCACATTGTCATGGTTATTACAGATTGACAACAGGAACTATGTCTTTTTACGCTAACCCACAGTTCTAGTGATTTCGATATATGTGTTTGTCGTTGTATTATCAGACTACGTGGTTACATGACGAAGTACGACTGCTCCAGTGCTGACATCAATCCTATTGGAGGAATCAGTAAAACAGATCTGCGCCGGTTCATTCTGTACTGCTCGGAACATTTTGGATTCACTGCTCTCAACAAGTAAGAGTGTATTCTGTTCCGTTTCTTACATTGAAGAGTGACCGTGTAATTCTGTATAAATTTTACAAGTAAGAACGTACTCTGTACAGTTTTCTGCATTGTTATTTTGTATAAATTTTTATTTAATTTTTTATAAATATGTTTGCTGTAACCGTGTTTTACTGTAAGTGTGAATTCATTATAAGCGTGTTCGCTGTAACCGTGTTTTACTGTAAGTGTGAATTCATTATAAGCGTGTTCGCTGTAACCGTGTTTTACTGTAACTGTGAATTCATTATAAGCGTGGTTGCTGTCACCGTGTTTTACTGAATGCATACGTGCACACCACACTGCAGACATAAAATATGAATATATTGGGATAATTCAATTTGAATTTTTTTTAAAGATTTGGTCACATATAGATTAATGAAGTGAAATAAAATGTACATAATGTTCACATTTGATGTGTGATCGAACCATGTCAAGCAATTCATTACTGGGAACTATTAAAATGAAAGTACCATGTTAAACAATTCATTACTGGGAACTAATTCCACACAAAATACAAATTATATGAAAACTAGATAAGGAAATAGTTTGAGCTATTTATATTGTATATATTCAGAACCATTCTTTCAAATTGATGCCATTCTGCACACATATCAGCTCTCTAACCCTTACCAGGAGGCTCACGATTTCAAAAGTCTTATCTCCCGACTACCAATACACATTTAAAATCTCATGATTATCACCATCAATGAGACCTCCCGACTACCAGTACATGCTTAAAATCTCGTGATTATCACCATTGATAAGATCTCCCGACTACCAGCACATGCTTAAAATCTCGTGATTATCACCATTAATAGGGTCACTGATGTTTACAATTATTTCCAGGATCTTCCATGCCCCTCCATCAGCAGAGTTAGAGCCCCTGCAGCAGGGCCAGCTAGCCCAGACAGATGAGGTTAAGTTCTGTTTAGGCAGCTTTTCTGTTAACAAAGTTCATTACACACTTAATCCCAATCACCAGGTTATTCTATGATCAAACGTTTTGATGACAAGGTTTTATATGTGTTATTGTAGCTTGTGTGATATCCCAAGATCGATGCAATAGCTTGTTAAAGCGTATTTCTGTGGATTCAGGTCAGAATGTTGTTTTCAGTTCAGATTTGGAACTGAACCCACAGGAAGAAGATTGTACAAACAATAGAATTGAGATAATATTAGGGAAGAAAATATTCTTTAAAGATTTTTAACTCCGTTTTTTTGGGGGGGTGGGGGGATGGAGGTTATATCTGTATTAAACCTGTCCAGAAATCAATGTTGTTGGGTGCAAAATTGTCTTTCATATTTTAAGGTTGGTCAACACACCCAGTAAAAAACTTTGATTCAGAAGAGAATATTTCTTATTTGATAAATATCAGTACTACTTTGAAGTAGGAACTGATGAAGTTTATAGAAATTCAATATTAAATACAATGCTTTTAAGATATGTAACTTTAAAAGCAAACAAATTCACCACCACATTCAAAGTCATGATATATTGTTTGGTACCTTGAAGTCATTCAGCTGAGATCAACAATTCTACTGACATATCAAATCAACAATGTGTGACAGACCGTGAGAAATAACATGTGTGACAGAAATAACAATGTGTGACAGACCGTGAGAAATAACATCACATGACAGACCGTGAGAAATATTATGTGTGACAGACCGTGAGAAATAACCATGTGTGACAGACCGTGAGAAATAACAATGTGTGACAGACCGTGAGAAATAACAATGTGTGACAGACCGTGAGAAATATTATGTGTGACAGACCGTGAGAAATATTATGTGTGACAGACCGTGAGAAATAACCATGTGTGACAGACCGTGAGAAATAACAATGTGTGACAGACCGTGAGAAATATTATGTGTGACAGACCGTGAGAAATAACAATGTGTGACAGACCGTGAGAAATAACAATGTGTGACAGACCGTGAGAAATATTATGTGTGACAGACCGTGAGAAATAACAATGTGTGACAGACCGTGAGAAATAACAATGTGTGACAGACCGTGAGAAATAACATGTGTGACAGACCATGAGAAATAACAATGTGTGACAGACCGTGAGCAATAACAATGTGTGACAGACCGTGAGAAATAACAATGTGTGACAGACTGTGAGAAATAACAATGTGTGACAGACCATGAGAAATAACAATGTGTGACAGACCGTGAGAAATAACAATGTGTGACAGAAATAACAATGTGTGACAGACCATGAGAAATAACAATGTGTGACAGACTGTGAGAAATAACAATGTGTGACAGACCGTGAGAAATAACATCACATGGTGTTTTAACCAGGGTCAACAAGACTTTTTTTCATTTCCTTTCAAAATGAAATACAATTGCACTTTGATATCTCAAATATCATATCTCGAATACCATGGATATGTCAAAGTGATTTGGAAGTCCCAACCACTTATTTAAGTATTCAACCCTCAGTATCTGGAATCCTCAGGTATCTTGAAGATTTTACTCAGTCCCATCAAATTCGAGATAACAAGGTTTGATTGTATTATGATGTGGTGTATACATTTACTTATTATGATGTGGTGTATACATTTACTTATTATGATGTGTATACATTTACTTATTATGATGTGTAAACATTTACTTATTATGATATGGTGCATACATTTACTTATTATGATGTGGTGTATACATTTACTTATTATGATGTGGTGTATACATTTACTTATTATGATGTGATGTATACATTTACTTATTATGATGTGGTGTATACATTTGGCCAAAAAAAATGTTAAAGAGACACAGCCAGATAAAATTATTTGTGTTTGACAGGAAGACATGGGTATGACGTATGAGGAACTCTCTGTCTATGGTCGACTGAGAAAACAAAATCGCTGTGGTCCATACAGCATGTTCTGTAAACTGGTTCAAGTGTGGAAGGACAAGTTTTCACCAGAAGAGGTAGGTATATTACTTAGATAGAAAGGACAAGTTTTCACCTGAAGAGGTAGGTATATTACTAGATAGAAAGGACAAGTTTTCACCTGAAGAGGTAGGTATATTACTTAGATAGAAAGGACAAGTTTTCACCTGAAGAGGTAGGTATATTACTAGATAGAAAGGACAAGTTTTCACCTGAAGAGGTGGGTATATTACTAGATAGAAAGGACAAGTTTTCACCTGAAGAGGTAGGTATATTACTAGATAGAAAGGACAAGTTTTCACCTGAAGAGGTAGGTATATTACTAGATAGAAAGGACAAGTTTTCACCTGAAGAGGTAGGTATATTACTAGATAGAAAGGACAAGTTTTCACCTGAAAAGTTAAGTGTATTGCTGAGAAAGGAAAGACAAGTTTTCACCTGAGGAGGTAGGTACATGTATATTGTCAAGAAATTAAAAATTGATGAGGATATGGAAATTTCATAAGAGTTATTTTCATGAGATCAGTGTTATATTTTTAAGACTATTAAAACTTACATGTGTAAGCAATGAAAGTATTGCTAAATTCTTATAAATAAATTCTTATGAGTTTATAATCCTGTATAATTCTATGAAAATAAAACTTTGTGAATAAAACTACATCAATCTTTCTGTTCACAGCTATAAGTTTTTGTGTTCTTTACCGTCAATACCTTTAATGGATTAACATTTATCTATTATGTCTTGAATGTAAATTATTTTGATGCGTTTAAGATGTACAGTGAAACTTCTCCAAACCGGCCCCTCAGAAAACCGGTTCTCCCTGAATATTGGCCAATTTTCAAAGCCCCGGCAGAAACCTTAATATTTCCTTACAAAGAAAGTCTCACAAAACCGGCCACCCCTGAAAACCGGACATCGGCCACTTTTTAAAGTACAATTGTTAAAAAACATGTATAATTTACCCTTATGATACCAGCCACTATTTGAAGACTAGAAAATTTGGCCAGAGGGGTGATTAAGACTGGCCAGGTGTGAAAAATGGCTGACCTACTGGCCAAGTAGGAAATTATCCACCTGAGATGTGAAAAATACGAGTGGCCTAATTGCTAAGTGCTAATTGGTGCTTATCTAATCCAAGTGACCCTTTCAAATTTCGGTACGAAATGTTATAAACAGATATGCACATATTGAATGACTACAATCAATACGCCATATTGTTGCACCATGGATATAAGCGGTAGTTAATAAACAACAAACCCATGACTGTTAATGATAATTTTCAATAGATAAATAATATTTGGAGGTTTCTATAGACTTAAAATTCCTAAGAAAAATCACAATTAAAATCATATTTTTACTACTCTACTTTTCAAAAACGTCAAAACAAATTTGTTAACGATATAAGCAATTGACGTAAACAGAGTTTTTAAAGGTAAGAGGAATTCCAATAATAGGCCTCTGTGTTTTCTTTATGCATCCTGTTATAAATTTTAAGTTAAAATTAGATGATTGCAGCAAGACTATTTCTGGTAATAATTACCTGTAGGTACAAGTGGTCTAGTTTGATCTCCACTGATAATTGATCATAGATCCCCATATCAAAGTGAGCAGTACCTACTCTGTGTATTAATTGCAGCAATCAAATGGCTATGTGTTTGTTTTGTTTATTAAAACATAAGCCGAAATTCTACATAAATGCTGCTAGTCTACAGATTTCTATACCTACATCAAATGCAGTTTTATTTAAACGGAGTGTTTTCCATTATTTATGCATGTCAATGTAAAAATGTTTATTCATGTTTAATTAGTTTTAGTGCTATAAATTGAAAATAAACATGTTAGTAAATTATTTTGTTTTATTTCCAATAGTGAAATAATAGTCCTTGAACACCATATTATATGGTTTGTGGTATGTCAATGAAATATCTAATAAAAATAGAGCTGAAATGTCTCTAAATGCTAAATTCTCGGTATACCGGCCACCCCTCTAAACCGGTCGTTTTTTTCGGTCCGACAGCTGGCCGGTTTAGAGAAGTTTCACTGTATATGTTTTGATAGATTTAACATACTTGTAGGTGGCAGACAAGGTGAAGCACTTTTTCCGCTGCTATGCCATCAATCGGCACAAAATGACCACGCTGACCCCATCATACCACGCAGAGACCTATAGTCCAGATGATAATCGTTATGACCACAGACAGTTCTTATACAATGTCAAGTGGCCATGGCAGTTTGAATGCATCGATGCTCAGGTTAGTGTGTTGGTTTGATGGAAGAGGAACGCAGTCTTTTAAAAGTCATTAAATGGATGTACTGCAAGTATAGCATTAAATGAGGCCAATAGACTGAGGGTAATACCACTGAATCATGATTTTCAGCATTTCAAACGTTTTGGTGATGTACAATGTATAAAAAAAACAATGATTTTCAGCATTTCAAACGTTTTGGTGATGTATAAAAAAAAAACCCAATGAATTTCAGCATTTTCAAAATGTTTTATAATGTACCAAAAAACAATGATTTTCAGCATTTCAAATGTTTTATAATGTATCAATAAAACAATGTAGCTGTCACTGCTTTGCAAGTTAGAAAATACTTTGGGATGTTTTGGTCATTTTGTTTTGCCATCTTAGACCATTGTATTAATTATAAGTCTGTCAGTTGTTCCTTCCCTGTAAAGTCTGACTGAACAGGGGGCTCATTTATTTAACGACAGGTCGAGAAACTGATGATCCTATACGAGGAATCGCAGAGGACTCAGAGAAGAAACCTTCCCTCGTCCAGCTCCTTGCAAAACCCGGTGAACCATAACCAAAATGTGTTTGATCCGTCCAACAAAGGTCAAGGCACTTCTGAATACGGTATTGTCGTGTCCAATCAGATCTGCGAGGGGGATCCTGAGGATTCGGTCAAAATCGAGAATTATGGAATTGGACATCAGCTGAATACAGCAGGTCAAAGTCAAGCTATGAAGACCATACAACTTGGTGATTCAGCAACTAAAATGAAGATCCCAAGAGGGAAGACCCCTGTTTTACCAATGGAAGCAACTTGCAATGGATACAGATTAGAAAATGAGCAGGTTAAGCCTTTAATGAACGAGATGAAGTCATCAAATCGTCTCTCTGTGGGAGATGAGCTAATCCAGGTGGATGATGTGGAGGGGTGTGGGGTGGTTTGGAAGGATCTGTACACTCCTACGAGTTGTAAACGCCATCTATTAAACCAGACAGACAGAGAGTTTCAGTCAAAGAGATCTCGCAGTTTGCTTACCGTATGAACTGTTTGAATTCTGGGTAATTTTAAACATTCCTAAACCTACACTCTTATCCACTTTATATATATGCTCAAAAATATCAAAGCATATCTGAAAAATGAATACAAAAGAGAACAATAGATTAAATGAAATCCATTGATTCCATTATTTAGGGGGGGTAGAAGGGTGTGATGATGTGATTGAGGAACTAAATCTCTATGGATTTTGGTTTTTTTTATGTTTATATAATTATGCTTATATAAATATAATCTGAATTTTTTTTACTATATATTCTATTAGAAAACCTATCTCTTGATATTTAAGAGAATTAGATTAGAAATTACTGATGTTGAAAACTGGTCAATATGTCCTAGTAATGTCATGGCAATCATATTCATGACTATTTCTGTTTTGGAATGTACATGAAAATACATTTATGCACTTATGTGAATTTACTTCATCTTCTGCACGCAGTTTGAAATGCAGTGATTTTGACCATCATTGTATTGATCACATTTATTTTATCGTTGGTAAAATTTTGTGACTCTGTATTTTGTAGTGTTTTCCATCTTACACAGGGTAGTACTTTCATTGTTAGATTGATGTGAATGTTTTTAAAAATGTATAACACACCAGAGAAAACTGTTATGAATGAAAAATGAAGATTTTGTACAATATTTTACAAATTCAAAATGTTGTTTATTCGGAGGGGGAGGGGGGGGGGTGCAGTTTTTAGTAAAAAGTAACCAGAATAAAAATTGAAATATCTGAGATTTGGACGTTGGACCTACAGATCAGCAACCTCACATGTTAACCCGCTGAACTAGGCTATGAAGTTTATATGGACCTGGACTGAGTTTTACTAAACTTCTTATCTTATGCAAAAATTTCTGACTTAAGAATTTATATATTACTAGTCTGATATTTATTTTTCTTTTTATGGTTTGAAGGAATGTCGGCCATTAGGACGATGTGTTATATTCCAGTATGATACATGTACATGGATCAAAATTGTAATAATGTTGTTTTGTTGTTGTGTTGTTGGATTTAGAATTTTGTCCTGCATATCATTAAGAAAAAAATTTAGAGCCCCAGAACTCCTACGGAACTTGAAGACACGATCTTCAGATTGCTATCACGATACCTTAATCCACTGACCTATTACTAGGTGTGGTGAATTTGATCATCAATGGTGTACTTCATTTGAAATACTGTGACAACATGGATAATGTATGTGCTATTCCTTCTTAATTAGAGGGCAAATTTTTTTTTTTTTAAACTTTGTGAAATCAGACCTACTTCTGCAGTAAAACATGCGTATAGCGATGTGCTGGGAGCAAACAATTTTGATTTATTATAAACATAACTTGTTATATTCAGTAAAATCATGATATGTTTTAAAACTTCGTTGTAAGCGTTAATTCGTTATAAATGTATTTGCTGTAACCATGTTTTACTGTATTTATATACTGCTGGTGATATAACTGATCTCACTTTGAAAGTAGATATTTTTATGTTCCAGTATGTGTTTTTACACAAAACATACTTCATGTATATTACAAATACTGCACGATTAATAAATAGTCAAATCTTCAACAGAATTGATGAACCAGTCTTTGAATATTCAGGAATCACCTCCATTTGTCAGTGGCATGCACCAGCAATGCCAATTGTTACAAAATGAAAGACTTGAGTAGCTTAGTGCTGATTTAGGTTTTGTATTGGACAGGGATCTTGAAATTCTACCATAACATGGAACACAGAGATCATCGGTGTCATTTTTCTCTTGATCAACAAATCAGTCTCAGAAGCTGTGAGCTAAAAACCAGGCCATGTATAACATGTCACAAACTCGGACTTAAGTCAAACTTTCAATCACCTGTAAAATATTCATTACTGAAACTCTTCATATGCAGACACTAGAAATTTGATGACTCAGAAGCAATATTGAATACCAATTTTATTTTGGAATGATCGACTTCTCTGTCATTTCACCACAATATTCAGATGTTCTGGGTCCACGTCTCCAGTATCTTTCATGTTCAGAAGTAAGTGGATACTTGTAATATTGAGAAGGTCAAGGTCACAAGATGACAGAAATGTTTTCATTGTGTTGTAATTAAGTAGATAATGGTCAAAGAAATATTCCTTTAGAATTTGAGGTCAAGGTCACAAAGATGAAATGACTGATTTGTATAACCTGATAACATGATCTTGCTGTTCTGGATAAGAACAAGGTCATAGATCATGGTATGATATGAAGGTCATAAGAAATCTAAATACAGAATATGAAAGCTCTATCTTAAATAGTTCAGGAGATATTATAAGGCAAGGTTTTCAATAAAAGTAGGTCAAACTTCCAGGTAAAGGACACAAGGTCAACCTTCACAAAATGATAAGGTCTTGACATAAGGAACCTATATACAAAATGTGAGTCCAACCTTATATTGTTCAGGAAATTTTGAATAGGTCAGGGATTTTTTTTTAAAAGTGGGTCAAAAGATCAAATGCCATTGCGTACAAGGTATTGCCATAAAGAATCTATGTACAAAATATGAAAGCCCCACCTAAAATAGTTCCGAATATATTTAAAGGTCTTGCCATAAGAAATGCATATACAAGATATGACAGATCTACCTTCAATCGTTCAGGACATATTGCAGAAGTAAGATTTTTATTGAAAGCAGGTCCAACTTTCAGGTCAAAGTCACATGATCACACGCCATTGCATTACATGCAAGATTTTTCCGTAAAAAATGTATATGAAAGGTGAAGATAACGAACAGTGATCAATCTCATAACTCCTATAACCAATACAAAATAAAGAGTTGGGTAAACACGCACCAGAGGTGGGATCAGGTGCCTAGGAGGAGTAAGCATCCCCTGTCGAACGGTCACACCCGCCGTGAGCCCTATATCTTGATCAGGTAAACGGAGTTATCTAGTCAAAACCAGTGTGCCACGAATGGTCTAACAATCGATATAAAACACGTCGGACAGCATTTGACCCAGTGATAGGTTGTATTGGCAAACTAGATCGTTATAACGACCATAGAATTTGCGAAATGCTGACTTTAAACGAGACTCTTGGAACCCCTGCACCATCAACTTGTTTGTCAGTAGCCTGCTTCTATTTAAAAACTGACTATACGCAGAACAAGCTCATGCGTATCCAATCAGTTGAGAGATATAAACACCATATGTTTTCAGCTCAGGTGAGCTAAAAATGCTTCTACTTGAAAAAAGTCTTCATTTTCAATGTTGTTTTGAACAGCGCGAATAAAAACTGCTCTAGCTATGTTCACTATGTGAATATTATGTTTACAGGAAGACAATTTTTTTTATTATAGATATTTAAAACGTCGATCGAGTGCCTGTGTCCATACATTCTGTTTGAATGCTAAGGTGTGCCCTATTATTGTTCTCTGGAATTGAATTATTGCGGGCATCAATAGAGATCTTTAATTCAATTAATTGATGCGCTCAATAATTCTTCGAGCGAAAGAGAAGGCAACTATCTAATAAGAGACATCATTGAATGATCTCTTTGATTAAATAGTTGCGCTCTTTAAAGGAGCTTATACGTGCATGAATTTATACAAAATCTTTGTTAATGATGAAGATACTTTCAATTAAAGTAAAGATCGAATGCGAGCAAGAATTCCACCACACTGATGCGCGCATCAGTTTTAAATAATTTACGAGAGCAATAATTCAATTTTTTTTTTTAAAAAGGAACACTATTATTTGAATTGATGCCAGGATTAATTTAATTATTGTTCGATATCATCAATTCATTTGAAGAGAGCACCATATTTAATTCAGCAGAATTCTGCTATCGACAATCTAATTAATACGCACATCAAATATTGCGCGCAATAGTTGAATTAATTATATCTTCAAATAGTTAATGGTATCTGCGTTTGTGTTAACTTGGCGTTCCATACCTTTGGCCCCATGCATGGGTCTGCAGGGTTTATCCCCAACTTCAGTGCCTCACTGTACATTAGGTGGGGTGGGGGTGCAGGCTATGCAATATGTGCTTGTTTGGACCTAAGCCGTTTTATTAATGTGAAATAATCTTATCAGTTTTAAAGCTTCTAGGGTCCACTGTGATGCTCTGGAAGCAAAATAATTCTAATAATTGCATGAAAAATATAATTGTTCGCGACATTGTGCGAAACGTGTAAAATGGAGTGTGTCGGTCATCATGCGGTATTTAGCAGGGTCGTAATGCACTGTTCACATCAATTATCAACCAGCGTTTAAGGTGGTCAAAGGAACGTATATTTCAGGACAAATGGGGTTGTGTTTCTTGTTTGTTTGGGGTTTTTTTTTCTTTCGATACAATAGAATATATAGCAAGTTCCTAGCTCCAAGATGTGCTGGATTTACAGAGGCCCACGTGCCTTGCCCCCCCCCCCCCCCCCCCCATATCTGGCCCTAGCTGTCCCCCAACTTCAAATCCCTTTAGCAATAACTATCAGTGGAGAACTCAATGCCTGCACTAATGCAGACATCTTTCGCCATGCAATTCAATGCAACTCTGTGGAAAATTTCAAACGGGGGTGGAGCGGTGTCAACCTTCAACAGAGGTGTTTCACATTTAGTATTTTACAACAGAAGCTGCATAGATCATCATTTATTTATTTTTCAATCGAGGGACCCCAAGGGGGCAGCATGAAAATACATGTATGGGTCGATTTCTGTGTAGTGTGTAAAATCATTTATTTCTACTAAGTGGGTCAATCTTTTATTATTTTTTTTATTTTTTCATTTTAGTTGTCCGTTTAAGTTTTGGAATAGTTTGTCAAAATAAACACGCTACATTACAATATGACTCAATCATTATTTATGAATTATCCGTAAGAAAGACCTTTAAAACAATATCTCATGACCCGGTCGTATACAATAAGAATAGGCAAAATGTTGGGGGGGGGCTCTGGTAATGTTGTTTTCTGGATCAGTGTTTCTGTTTTGGTAAAATATTGGAAATAAACAGATTGGCTTTTACGGCGATTAAACTTTTAAGGTGCTTAAAATCAGAATCAAACGATCCACTAAAAGATCTGGAAATAAACGAGGAGATCAAGAAACAAATGATGAAAGAAAATAGAATAGACAGAATAAGTTAGATCTACATCTCAGATGTAATGTTCTCGTATCATTTTTAAAACATCTATTTAAGTTAATTACATGCAATACACCTAAATAGTTTAATCGTGTTTCATTAAAATCAATTTTTACGTCACTGGTATAATGTTTTTCTTTTTAAGCTATAATTACACGCAATATACCAAAAACAGATTCTATTTTATTATTTCATTTCATCGACAGTTTTTAAACTACATGTAGGGTAGATATATACATAGAAAATAAAAGTATCAACCTCAGTTGTTTTTTTTTAAATTTATTTTATTCGTTTATTTTATTTTATTATTATTATTATTATTTTGTTGTTGTTGTATTGTGTTGTTTATCTATAGAACACTTAACATTATTGTAATCTTTCTATATATATATATATATATATATATATATATATATATTTTTTTTTTTTTTTTTTTTTTTTTTTTCAACGTAGAAAGGAAAAGAGAACTCGTTTAAGTTGCATACATGTACGAACTTGCTTCTGATCCTTTTGTATATATATTAGGACTATTATATACGATAAAATAAGTTCAAATCAAATCAATTAAAAAAAATCAATGTATGCATCCAAGGGTGCATGAGCCGAGTTGCATGGGATACATTGTAAAGTCAGGAGTGATGTGGCATATTTATAATTCTGAACTAATTTCAGTTTTAAACTTTTCGAGTTACTGTCCAGAAACCATATTTGTCTGAAGTTTTCAATCTATTTTCGGTCACTGTGACCTTGACCTTTTTTCTCCAAAATCAATAGGGGCCTTGCTTTGCTGGTATCCAACAATATATCCAAGTTTCATTTGATTCAAATTAAAAAATTTCGAGTTAACCTCCGGAAACCCAATATTTGGGGAATTTTAAATCCATTTTCGGTCACTGTGACCTTGACCTTTGTTCTCCAAAATCAATAGGGGTCTTCCTTACCTGGTACCCAACAATATATTAAAGTTTCATTTGATTCGGATTTAAACTTTCTGAGTTATCATCCGGAAACCAAATTTTTTCTGAAATTTTCATTCTATGTTCGGTCACTGTGACCTTGACCTTTGACTTATTTTCTCCAAAATCAATAGGGGTCTTCCTTACCTGGTATCCAACAATATATCAAAGTTTCATTTGATTAGATTGTAAACTTTTCGAGTTATCATCCGGAAACCAATATTGTTGACGCCCAACCGCCCGCCCGCCCACATCACCAAACCAATAGCCGAATTCAACTTCGTTGCAACTCGGCTAAAAATTATAAGTGAATGAAAGCATCAACATCTTGTGGTTTACTTTATTTATTCATGCAGTGACAGATCCCCCCAGAAATCTACAAATGGTATAGGTGGATACATGTGACTCTCGACAACTAGCCCACGTACTCTTGCGCCCCGACAGGGAGAGGGGGTTTTATACTCGGAACATAATTTTTCTTGTTAGAAATGTTCAATCAATGGGGTGGTTCAAACCCCAGTCTGTAACCCCGCTGGATTCGCCACTGCTATAGAATTTGATTTGCTTTTATTGTGTTTGTTTGTTTTATATGGAGTTGACCCGAGTGCACTCTAGGTTAATATTACAGCGCGGTGTAGTAGGTGGTACGATTAACATATAATTTATATTTAAAATATGAACTAAAAATATTTAAAAATTTATTTTACAAAGTAGACGATTGATTCAAAAATGTATAGATCTAAAATGTATGGGGTGAATTTTGTTACTCAACCCGATTGCACTTTTGGCTACTTTCTGTATACAATATCATACATTTTTTTAAATGTAATTTTAAGGGAAATGATGAAAAAACAAACAAACCAACATTTGAAGAGAAAATATCAATAAATCAGCATTTCATAAGAACATGTTTATGAAAACAAATTGAAGGGGGCTGAAAACATTATATTGTGTGTTTAGAGTTCTAGTTAATGGATGCTGATCAAATTGCGTTAGATAGGCCTATACAGATTTAGTGGGAAACTGACTTGAACTTTTATATATTGAACGACACAATTCATTAAAATGGCTTATTAATAAAGGTACTGTTTAACAAATACAGAACATAGATAATTTCGTCAACGTAGAAACCCAGAACAGTGGCATGATTCATGGACAGTCGGCGTTTCATAGACCCATGTCATGTACATTAGAATACTGTAGTTTTCTTTGTTTAATCATTAAAATTCAATTTATTTTATGTATAACTTACTTTGTCTTAATGTGTTGAAAATTAGTTTATATATGCTGCCTTTTATTTGAATGCATGAAACTGAAAGAATGGACATATTTGTGTAGGGCCTACTGTGCTTATCTAAAAATGGTTGGCATGGACTACACCCCACTTCTTGACAAAATTATATAAAAAATTGGTCGATTTGAACAAGAATTGTTTATATATCATAAAGTTAATGAACTTTACTACGTTTCCCGGTTACTTTGACATATATACAGGGCATTAATAATATGTAGCACCACTTTAACATAAATTAATTGATACTCGCAGATGAAAATGTCTTATATAGATCATGTTTTTATTGTCAGCATTGAAGCAAAGTACACAAAATGATATTAAAATTATAGTCACCAATCATGGTCATAATACTGTTATACTATGTGGATGCCAAGAAACCATTTTACAGATAAAATCCTGCAAAATCACAACTGCAAAAACACAAATATGCGAGATTCGACGTCAGACATGATAACTCAGCATCCGGGTAGATAATGCTTTCTTTTACGTCCGCGCTATGTCAATAAATACAGCGTCAGCAGCTGTAACTGTCATTCTTGTTCAACCAAGAGTTCCAGCAGGATCAACCAAGCATGGCTAAGTCCCGATCCCGTTCTCGTTCGAGGTCCAAGAGTAGGAGCCGCAGCCGAAGCCGATCCCCAAGGAAGACTTCCCCGAAGAAAGCAGCACCTAAGAAGGTAGCGAAGAGGCCAGCAGCACCGGCTAAGAAGTCTCCTAAGATGTCAAAGAAAGGTGGCCGCAGACAAAGCAAATCAAGGAGTCGCAGTCGAAGCAAATCTAGAAGCCGAAGCAGATCTAGAAGTCGCAGCCGATCGCCAAAGAAATCCAAGAAGGCCAGGAAGTCGCCAAAGAAGAAGACATCGAAACCGAAGGCAGCAGGCCGTCCGACAACCCTAGACATGGTATGCGCTGCCATTACCGCCATGAAAGACCGCAAAGGATCTTCAGCCCAGGCCATCAGGAAGTACATCCTCGCCAACTACAAAGGGGTAAATGCTACTCTCCTGTCATCATTGATGAAAGCAGCATTCGCCAAAGGACTGAAAAGTGGAGCTCTAGTGAGGCCAAAGGGTTCTACTGCTGCAGGCGCTAGTGGTCGTTTCAGAGTTGGAAAGGTAGCGAAACCAAAGAAGAAGAAGGCAGCCAAGTCACCAAAGAAAAAGACAGCCAAGAAAGCTAAGAAGCCAAAGGCAAAGAAACCCAAGGCAAAGAAAGCAGCAGCCAAGAAAGTAAAGAAAGCGAAAAAGGCCAAGTCACCAAAGAAAGCCAAGAAGCCCAAATCGGCGAGAAAGTCTCCAAAGAAAAGCAAGGCAAAGGCAAAGAAGAGACCAAGCTCTCCAAGAAAGGCAAAGAAAGCAGTGAAGGCGAAGTGAGCGGTGTGTTAACTGAATAAAACCCACGGCCCTTTTAAGGGCCACCCAACTAATTTGAAAAGATACTGCATTTACAACATTAAAGAAACAAAATTTACATCGAATCTTATGTGAAACTCATAGTTTATAATCTCTATTATTTAAGATTTTTTTAAAAAAATCATGTAGATATAATATAAAATAAGAGAGGATTAAAATTGGGTATTGTATAGCAGAAATCGCATTAATACTTAAAAAAAAATTAATTCAAAGTTGGGAAAACAAAATTAAACGCTTTTTGAGCAGTATATGTAGAGGTATTTTACGGAAGGAAAAACAAACACGAAAACAAAATTTGATTGTAAAATGTGCACCATACACATTCGAAATAAAAATGTTTATTTTGAAAAAAAAAAAAACTTCGCAGGGCTTCTCAGTAATTCTATTACATTATGGCCAACATTTTTTAATGGTTATAAAGTAAAATATTATGTCTCTCCTCTTATATATATATACGTCTTTCACAAAATCTTGTGAACGCTTCTCCTGGCTTATCGGATAGATTTGAAATTTTGTACAATGCTTCATTGCCATTAAAATTTGTAGGTCGGTACGGGAGGATCCAACTATTTTCCTTACAGCTTTAGTGGATCTAAGAGAGGTGGAGGATGTAAAATAGCTTGTGAACACTTCTTCTATGTGGCTTATTGGATAGATTTGAAACTTTGTACAAAGCTTCATTGCCATTTGTAGATGTGCATATTGTCGGGAGAGGAGGATCCAATTATTTTTCTAGAAGTTATAGTGGATCTAAGAGTGGTGGAGGATGTAAAATAGCCTGTGAACACTTCATCTATTTGATAGATTTGAAACCTTGTACAATGTTTCATTGCCATTTGTAGATGTGCATATTGTCGGTATGGGAGGACCCAAATATCTTTTTTATAAAAGTTAAAGTGGATCGAAGAGGGGTGGAGGATGTTAAAAGAGCTTGTGAACACTTCTCCTATATGGCTTATCAGATATTCTTGAGACTGTGTACAATACTTCAATGCCATTTGCAGATGTGCATATCATGCAGACAGGAGGTTCCAATTGTTATCCTTAACGTTATAGTGGATCTGAGGGGTGGAGTGTGTAAAATGGTTTGTGAACACTTCTCCTATATGGCTTATCAGAGTTCATAATGTCTATGTTCCTGCTAATACCTTCTCCTCTGTGCCATGCAGTACATCAAGGGGAGGAGGTTTTATTTGGAGCTGGGGAGACATTTGTTTTTCATAAAAGCAATCTCTAGTGCTAACCACATGCCACCTTTGATCTCTCAAAAATTGTTTTTGGCAATTGATATATTCTGGTATGTTTAAATAACACAGGAATACAACAAATACATATAGAACCAAACTCTGAAAGAACAATGATATGACCTGAAATATGTTTTTATTAAATATTTTGACAATGTTGTCATGTCAATATGTGCTGTACAAAATATGCATGTATGAATACTACAAGTCAAACAAACATAAAATTCACAATACACTCAATAAGGAGCTTTACACAGAACATGAAGTATTTGTTACAGTTAAAAAACAGTAAATAATCTAATTCACTGCAGCCTATCATGAAATGACAAAATCTATCTTGCACATTGTATCCATGTGAATATCGTGTTTCAGACTTGAAACATGTTATGGTTGAGATGGCACCCTTCGTACATACATGTACATAGTATAAAGTTTACAGAATAAACTCGTTTACATTAATAATATGAACATGTATTTCAACTTAAAAACCAAAGATGCTACATCCACTTCCATTCTTCTCTGGAAAATCTGGATAGGTTTCGATCCCTATAAATAAATCTACTACAAAATACATTTAAGTTTCATTCCTAATTATATCAATAATGTTGATTGAGAAATCAGATATGCACTGATAATCGCAGGTTTTGTATAATACATCTCAGTCATTGCTGTGTTTGAAGAGTATGCCCGACTTAAAGGTCCTGATAATCACAGTACACTAGAGGCTTGGTGTGTCTTTTCCACAACTTCTACAGTTGTCGCAGCTTTGCCAGTCTTTGTGAAAGTTCATCCTAGAATAATAAAGAACACAGATTAAAAGTTGTTACATGTAAGTCTATGTTTTTTTTGGTTGTTTTTGTTTGTTTGTTTTTTTTTATATACAATGCTGCCTGTTAAGAAAGTGCCCATCAAACAGACAAAACCCATGTAAATTAATATTGGCAATATCCAACATGAATGTTGAATACTCCATTCCAAATGTCTGAAAAATGTTATTATTGTACTTCTAAAGGTTTTTCTCAGTATAAAAGTAATTATACAATAAAATTATCTATTTCCCTTCATCTGAGAAAAAATCCCTGCAAAATTAGTGCTGCTCCCTAGGACTACTTCTTCATTCTAACCAATCGAAATGATTGGTGGGCGGAGCGTTCCAAGAATCCCGAGATCTGTGACCTAACGTCAATAGCAGACGTAATGATAGATTAACTGTAATGATGGTGGAGGGGAGGTTTGGTACTCTCACTGCCAATTGCAATGACTCGGTGTGAAATGTGGACAATCTTTAACTTGTATGAAAGGCTTTTACTTTCCTATAATGTAATTTAAGGGGTATTAACTGTAATTACGCCATAAAAAATTGAATTCAATGAAAATTGCTCTATATTATATATGTCAGTAATAAAGCCAGTATTTAATTGTTTCAAACACTTTTTAACCTTAAATCAGGCACATGAATGTGTAATTTTGATGATTAAATGATTATTGTCTTGCAAGCCAATAATTCTTCCTTATATATTTCTTTACACTAAGAGTAGTTATCTAATGTAGTTTTATTAGGATTCTCTTGCTTTTGTACAAAATAAATGTTTTTATTAGTCAATAATATATATTCCTATGCCATTGAGAGATTTGAGAAAAAATGGTTGTAATCACTTTCACAGCTAATGCCCCTTTAAAGTTTACAGAACTACATCTACTTGACAAATATATCACATCTATTTTTATTGTAACGACTGGGGATTCCGACAGAAAGAAAAGTAGAATGTTTATTTAAGACATGAACATCACTTGTGAATCGTGCTGAAATCCAAATCTGTTCACATTGACCATGAACAGCTCAAAAGTGATGTTCATTTCTTATATTTATATTCCTTTATTAAAACACCGTTTGTTTACATTGCTTCTATTTTGTTGTATAAAATGAACTCCTAGCCTCTGTCACAGTAGCAACACATAGACATGACGTCACACATCATCTCACGCTGCCTTTTATCAACATTGCACGGTGCACTGTATTTTGGAGCTAGGAGACAGCAAGATTGGGATGATAATCCGCTAAGTTCACAATCTTAATCCGAGGTGTGACTTTGCGAGATCTTTGTAACACATGTTGTATTTTTTCAAATCATTACGCTCTCTCAGTCGCGTGCTTTAAGCTAGTTCATAATCCGCTCATAGTCAATATGAACGGATTGTGTCGCGTGCTGAAATTGGTTGGTTCATAGAGGAAAATGTGATTTGTAATATACATGTAGATATATAAGAAATGAATTTCAATTCTGAAAATACATGAGGTTATGAGCTGTAACGTTTCAGGCCAGCATATTTTTCATGAACACTAATGCAGTTCATACCCTCATGTATTTTCAAAAATGATTCTTCAATACATTTATAAATAAGCAATATATTCAATGAGCACCACTGTTTGCACAAAATCCCTCTTAAATTAAAACAAAAATTTATTATAGTTGATATCAAGACCACTGGTACTTAAGTTCACAGATTTTTAAGACCATCGGCATTACGAAAATTTATACCACTCAGAAATGAATATTTACGAAAATAATACATCTATCTCTGTAAAAGGACCTATTTTGTTGATATTAAACTATTACTAAAGAAAATTGCCAAGTCTTTTCTATTCGGACTGCCTTACTTATTTTGACTGGAATCACTTGTCAGTTAGTCCAAATGACAGGCTGTCAAATGAGTTTTCAACAACTCTGAATTTTCTAAATTGACTTAAAGTATAGAACCCCTTTCCCCCAAAAAAGTTTGCATGTCGGTAGAGTAATTTATCAAAATATCCTTGAAAGTTTGGGCAAAACCAGGGAGTGCCAAACCTGTTTCAAAAAGCCCACCATTTTTTTTAAAAATTATTATTTTTGATACCAAATGCACATAATTTTTAATTTCATACAAAAGAAAAAGTTCATAGATCCATGATGCTCTTCAAAGCATCTTTAAAATCTTTATACACTTAACCAATAGGGTAGAAATGCTTTTCATCTCATGTCCTTCATAAATTATGTTGTAAATGTGCAATTTTGACTGTAACCGAGGTTACCAGTAAGACTACGTACTTGTTCTGTGGAAGCCTGGGCAGTACTGGATAAAGAGGTGGACTGTGCTGAGGGCAGATCTAGATTTAACTCCAACCTGAAACCACAAAACATTTCAGCAATCAAACATGTCGCTAAAGCTAATTTCAGATCTACTTAAACCAAAAAAGACCAGTGACTTCATCCATTAATTTTTCAAGTGGAATTTTTTTTCACTGTTTCAGAAAATTCCCACTTGACACCATAACACTTGAAAGAATTCATACTCTTCTGAAACTTCATGCCATTATTCAGGGATTTTAAACAGAAAATCATAAATTTTAATCACACTTTATAAATAAATAAACCCATCTTATTCACTTCAAAACAGGTTGCTTATACTAAATATGGATCATGTCGCCATCTATGTAAAAATTGAAACACTTCCTGTTCATTTTTTTTTTACTTCCTTCCTGTCCTACCCCATTCCACATCCCTAATCCTTACCCTGCCTCATCCGCCACCTCCTGCATCAAATTGTCCACCTCCCCCTGTGGAGTGGTCAGTGTGGATGTGTTGCTCATGGTGGCATCCATCACCTGCGTCTGGACATCAAGGTTCTCAAACTGCTGCTCAAATCGGTCCATCAACTGGGATACCTGTCAAATTACAGCTTCATTAATAGTAGCAACTGGGCGATGTATTTGTTCTTAAAAATATGCACTGAACATTTGTGATAGAAAACAGTGATTTCTAGATATCAGTAACATGAATTAGACCAAAATACTAAATACAGAACAAGTATATATGTGGAAAAGCTCTTGTTTTATCATGCTATTTTAATTACAGACAAGGATATTTCACAATCTAATCAAAATTAGATGTTACATCCGCTTACATACTCATGAAGAGATCTAACATCTAAATTTAATGAGATTGGGATGTTTTATCAACTGAATTGGGGTTATAGGTATATCTGAAGTCTTAGTACTTCTCAAATATCCAACTGCAGAGGAAATAGTGCTACTATGTGTATCTATTTGCCATGGAAACCAGTTGAACTCTTCTTCTGACATAGTGAACTCTGTCATGTGATTTACTGATTCTGTGACAATGATCAGAATTACATACCTTTTCCAGATTCATGGACTTCATTGCAGACTCCATGGATTTTACCACCCCTGCCATTGATCCTGTTACCTATAAAACAGATCACAAATACTTAGATCCTGTTACCTATAATACAGATCACAAATATTTACACCTAATAAAACTCAGTACATGCACACTATAGACCCACTTAAAACATCGGAGAAACTTTCTAAGCACGAAAGTTTAGAAAAACTTTTACACCATGTTAAAATCTAAATACTTATCATTGCTCTCAATTACACAGTAATATACCTATACACTCATGTACAGTAAATATGATATAAATGTAGGTACTACAAATGTACTTAACTCAAAAATGCATTAAATTTTAAACAAATTATATTCCATTAATTCCTCTTCCTGAAAAGGGTACTTATGGACAAAAAATCAAGCAAATTAGTATAAAATTCAAGTGGTTTTAAAAGTGCATCACTCTATATACTGTTTATACATGTATGAACAATAAAATGGGACAAAATGACTCATTTCCTATTTATAAGGAAATTCAATACAATAATCAGTTCCAACGAATATTCTCATTTATGTTACAGGAATACTGCCTCGTGGAGTTGTCTTGTTCTGTTTCATAGTAACAGCCCTTTTCTGTGTCTATACTGGTCATACCAACTGTCTTTCATCTTGGAGAAAACATTTTGATTGAAGTGAATAAAGAGGCAGAATACAGCATGGATGCAATCTCTGGAATTATGTACAATAATACTTCCTCTTATTACCAAACGATTTCTCAAAACACTCTGCAGACTTGTGCTTAAAATACAGTTATGGTTATTTAGTGAACGGTGATGGAATATGTTAGAGAAAACAAGAGACTGCAAGAATGCAGGATCCACCCCTCAAAACCTCTCAGCCTCTACTGCTGGACTTGTGATTTCTCTATCTGTGAAGTTTGCAGTGTGGACAAAGTTCATTCATTTCATGAATGGGGAGCCATTTCCAGATTCTCGGTGAACTGGAAAAATGTCACTAAAACGAACAAGGGCATTCAGGAAGGGCACTTCTGTCAGATAAATGAAAATATAAAACATATTCAAGAACTGAAGACAGAAAATGTCAGAAAAACCACCGAGAAAATCAACAGGATTCACCAGCAAGAAAAAGAGATGTTGAATGTTATCTCCATATTGATTGAAAATCAGGTCAGGCAGGCAGAGGAAGAGTTAGTAAAGAATAATTCCAAGCTAACAAAATTGGAAAATCGATTCCGCACCCACGCTGAAAATCTACGACAGAAGACGGCGAGCCTAGAGCAAAGTCGAGCATCCAACACGCAGTTTTTGGCAGAGCATGGTGAAATAAAGGCAATGATGAATGAAATGAAGTCTATGACTCATGAAAACATCTCTTGTTTTGGTGAACTTTCTATCTTCGTAAAAGGCAATATCGAAATTCATCTGGTCGAGAAAATGCTTGGAAAGGCCCAAAATGTTTCCGACATGAATGCCACAGCAATCTCCGAGTTCAACATAGGTGAAAAAACAATTGCCAGCATATCCCCTGAATCAGAAGACATCGCCTGGATTCATGGAGTCTCTGAAGATTTTAGTACCTTGTCAACGATTAAAGGCGAGCGAAAACGGAAGCAAAAGCACAGTGCATACTTTGGCGACTGCACTTTGATGGAAAATGGAGATATGTATTTCAATGATTATATGGCTCAGTGCATTAAAAGGCTCTCTACGACTGGTGCAGTTTCAGTGATCAAAGAAACCAAGCCTCTGACACCACTGGGAATTAGCCTGATGTCGGAGGGATGTCTACTGGTTACTTTGGATTCGGAGGACTTTGATTCCAAGTTTGAAAAAGGCAAAAATCTGGTCTGGCACATGTCTCCAGGAGGGCGAGTATTAAAGGAGTACGAATTTGAGCTGGATGGACAAACGAGACTGTTTGCCTGTCCATACCGAGCAGTCCAGAATGGAAACTTGGACATCTGTGTTGTCGATGTTCTAACTGCTAACAGTGGACGAGTCGTGGTTTTGAGAAAAGAAGGCGCACTGAAGTTCCGCTACTTTGGATTCGACTCTACCAAACCGTTTGACCCCTCCATGATTTGTTGTGATGTCAGCAACAACCTTCTTGTCAGTGATTACAGCAACGACCGTGTGCATATCATTACCGCAGATGGGCAGTTTATTCGATACCTTCTGACAAATCAAAATGGACTATTGAAGCCCTACTGTCTTGCAATGGTCAATAACATCTTGTGGATTGGATGTCGTGATGGAAAGGTCAAGGTTGTCCGACATCATGTGACTAAGGAAATGAATGTTTCTTATGGACTTGACGCTGTTGCAAAAAATAGTATCGACTTTGAAATGATCAAAGTCATCAACTACTGGAAAACTAAAAAGCAAGAAGAAGACGATTTGTGAATTGTCTGATTAAACAGGTGTCAAAATGAAGTGAAACTTGACATTGCGTATAAGTAACTGTGTTCAGTTTTCGCCTATTAAACTCCCCCTAAAATCAGCCAATTTTGAAACTTCCAGCAAGTTTTACAGATATTCTCATAATATCAGCCACCTGCTGAAAATCAAACATCTGCCAGTATATTTTTAAGTTGTTGTAAATTTATCATTAACAAACATAGGCAATACTCCCCAATAAAACCAGTCACAGTTAGAGACAGTGAGAAGCCATGCATCTAAATTCCCATGGCTGGAGGTGTTAACATGTGTGGTCTGTGAGCACATCACTCCTTATGACTGAAGGCTCATGAACTTTTAGCTGCAATAATGTAGCCCTCTCCGACTTCTTTTTGGAGGGGGGGGGGGGGGGGGGGGGGGGGGTTGTTGTTAGAAAATGTCAGAACTACAGAACTAAAAAAAAATCTGAAAGGGCTACATTATTCAAAATGTAACATGATGACAATTATTATTCTGCCTGTCATTATTTTTTCTCTCTAAAATATCAAGATTTCATATTTGCTTTTTATTGGAGCCAAGGGCAATCACTTCTATTGTTAATTGATGCAAATATTTTAAATGCAATATTAATTAGATTGTTATTTTACTGGTGCATAATTATCAAAAATGGATGATAACTTATCATTTTTGTGTTAATCAAATATTTAGACAAGTTTTCTTCACAACAGTTATAAAATTTAGTTACTATATAAAATGTATCAATCCCTAGCACAATGACTCCTTAGCAAAATGGATAGTGCATTCCCTTGTCAAGCAAGGGGCCCTGGGTTCAAGTCTGCAGATTGCGAACTATTATTTTGAAGTTTTTTAAGTTAACTCAATACAAAAAATTTCAAATAAGATAAAAAAATAAAGACACAGAAAAGAAATAGTGATAAGGCTAAAATAAAATAAAAGTGTGTTTCTGGTTTCTCCTACTGTTTTGCTGCTAACCCTAAAGATTTTATTGACTATATAAATAAAATGAAAATCTGCAATTTTCAAAGTGCAATTTTTTTTCTTTTCACATTCGAGTTTCTCTGATTCACATCTTGACTACTATTGATCTTCAAAATGTTTGTATTTTTTGTAATGTATATATATATATAGACAAGTATTCAAAGTGTATCAAAAACTAAGATTTCAAATGAACTATTTTTGAATCAATAAAATGAAATGCTTTACCTACCTAATTTTGGGGGAGTGAAATAGGAAACACAAGTATATTTCATTTCTGCCTAATATACATCTATCCATGCTCTATGCGAAAATAGTAAAGTATCGAATATAAAAGATAAAACTAACAGGCAGTAAAATATGGATTGTTTTTTATCACCTGAATGAAATAAATGACAAGATTAGTTAATATGTGTTGGCATTGTTTTGTTACAGGTACATGAATATTCACAAATAGAAATACTTTGTAAATTTCGAATTCACGTACATCCTAAAAGATTTAAAAAGTGTGATGTAATACAATGTGAAGCCAAATATAAAATATGTATCATTAAACATAATTCAATGACAAATTTTCAACATCAGGGTAGGCTACATGTGGTTTCATGTGTTACCAGATTTGTTATGTATTTAAAAAAAAAAATATTGAGGAGAATTTAAGCAAGATGGATGACAATGGAGAAGTCAAAATAAAGTTTCTACCATATGTGTTTCTGTTTTTAGAGTTTACGTTTTTCAGTAAGTCAACCTGGTAATAATTTCAAAAATAGCAGTTGCAATAAATTAGAGTTGTGTCTGGCCGTACGTATATTATCAATTACATGTACTTAAGTGCCAAAATTTTATCCTGATACCCTACATAATCTTATTTAGCTTTACAGCTTGTGTGCACTTACAATGATGAAAATTGTAACCTGAAAAATGTTTGAAATTTCTTAAAAATCAAAACTCATGTTTAATAGTGAGGAGTATAAGGAAAAAGGACATAGCTAGTTATCAGTTGTGAATTTTTTGTAAATTGGCCACCCCTCTCAACCGGCCATTTTCTTCAGCCCGACAGCTGGTCAGTATCGAGGAGTTTCATAGTATTTAAAATTCTCAGACAATGAACCAATAAAATATTATAGTGCAATCAGCTAAAAAGATTCATGCCAGAATTGAATTGTTAGCAGTAGTACTTCTGTATTACACCAATCTCTCAATATTTAAAATCATTCTAGTATTACCATCTGAAGCAGTGTGGGTCACTAATTTTGAGGCTGACAAAATAGGTTACAAAAGCTAGAACCTCATCGTGCTAAGTATGGGAATTTACTAATGCACCTGTTTCTAAGTAAGCACACAAGGAAACAATACATCATTTGCTGAATTAAACAATTTGTCTTCTATCATATTGTACTGTATAAATGGTACTTTTAGCGAATCGCAAATTTAGCGATTTGTCCATAAATCATGTGTATATATATTTTGCGAGAACTAATTTTAGCAACTTTAGAATTCCAAGAAAGATAGCTATTACCTCTGATATGGAATAAATATTAGTGATATTCAATTTTTGCGATCTTAACACCCTCACTAATGCCAAAATGAAATCCTCGCTAAAAATTCTACTTATACAGTATTTTGTCAGCCATCGAATTTGGTGAATCTATCAGCGAGAATCAATTTTCACCTGCTTCATCGTGACGGCCGTCTGAACCCTCGACGCCACTGCGTCTATTCTGGCACTCATTTTACGATAATTCAAAGCCTGATTTTTCTGTCTTATTGCGTTTTCTGCATGGATCTTTGCCCCTTCCGCATTGCCTTTTTGCATAGCCTGAAATTACAATTTTTATCATCAAAATCATTGGAGATTAAGTGACACATACATGCAAGACATATATATGTTTTTATCAAATTGAATGCAACAAAACCTTGTAAAGAATTTAACAATTTCTAAGAGTCTTGATCTAATTTGTTCATGCACTGTAATAAAGATTTAACCATTATTTTCTACAGATCACAAAATTTCAAACCTGCAAAACTCTCCGACCATTCACTTGATACATATATACATACAGATCCGACCTGGAGGTTATAAAACTTTTACCATACTCATACTCAAACTCAGCCATGTTTGTTTTGAGTACAACTCTGAGCAAGCTCCAAAGCATACTCGAACAAGAGGCCCACAGGCCTTATCGGTCACTTGAATACTAGTGAAAAAGTATCACTACTCCCAAAGGCTATGAAATCTAGAAAAAAATTCCTGTTCTGAATATCTAAGCTAAATTCTAATGTTCAGCAACAGTATAAAACAAGATATGTTCTTAAAACTTAAATGCCCACAAAAGTGCATCCATTGATGAAAGGTTTTATATAATACTAATAGGTGTATTAACATTAAAACATCAAAAGATATGACTAATTTGGACCCATCCTAAAGTCAAAACCTTGGGTTGTGAAATCCCCCTTTTTTTGTACATCATTGGTGCCATGCTAGTTTGCTTTAGATTTAACACTAGGTATGCATGTATAGCATCTAAGTGCTGCCTGCTTGCCTTACCTTTTTACATTTGGTTTTCTCTTCTTTTTCTGATTTTTCACTTTTTTTGGCATTTCTTTCCAAATCTTTGGCTGCAAACTTGAGGTTAAACAGATGTTCTTTGACACAATTAAGGATAAATACAGATTACATTATACATGTATATCAAAGCACTAGACTTTGATAATTATAGAACATGACTTAGAATATTAGAATACATGAAAATGATTTTTGTTAAAATTCTCATACAATCTTGTGTACGTCAATCTAATTAAAATCAGATCTTCTCATACTGTTACACTCCGGATCTGATTTTAATTAGACTGATCTTGTGAATTTTCTACAATTGAAGAGAAATTTTTACCTGTGGAAAGGGAAATATTTATTTTTTGTCAAAAGGGGAAAGGTACTCTTTACCATTAGTAAAAAAAACACCTTGATAATCCCCGATGACCGGCGCATTTTGTCGACTCATAACTTAAAAGTAATGGAAGTCATAGAACATCAAAATTTAAAATGATTAACATGTAATCATCACACTATCACGTAAATAAAAGTAAATATCTATTCTGTAATAAAACGAAAAGGGTGTGCAGTAAATTTTCATAAGAAGCACTATTCAAATCTGCAAATCCATTCTGTGTTAATATGATAGATGTAAAAAACAATTATTGCTTAAACATAAATGTATTAAAAACAGCTTCTTGATCCGCTCCTCTTTTTTTTTTCTTGTCGCTAAACATGTAATGGATTGAGGAGCTGGTTTTAATCACAATAACATATTAGGTAATTAAATTTGTAAACGTTTTCCCTTTTACCTACGTAACATTACTCCTCAAATGGTGCTTTGATTACACATGCTGAGTGTCATGTCACGATGTGATACGTGCAGTCACTGTAGTGTCACAATGAAATGATTCTGATATCACAATATAACTACAATAATTCATAAATGATAACAATTTCTTGGTTTGAATTATAACCATGTAAGGAAGTTAGCTCCTGAGCTTTTGAGCACAACTGTGCAGGATGCTACAACTATGTATTTACTGGTTCAATACTGATCCCATTGGTGCAAACATATTACACATCTATTGCTGAACCCTACCCAGTTGAAAAATTGTGTGACAATTCAAATTTTGAAAGGGTTTGGCAAGGACTATATTTTGTGACGGAAGGATTCATTAATCAAAAAGTTCTAATTCGCATGATATTACCGGGTACTGTTTCTGTTTCATCCAATGTATCATCTATCTTTATACTCCTGGACTATACATGTATTTCAGTTTTATAATTTATGATACAGGTAGTTGAGACTTGGAACTAGTTCAAATGTTGTAATTCATTAACTTGGTTGATATATTTTTCCAAATGGAGCACCGATTCTTAAAAAAGTTTTAATTAATTAACTAGAAATTTTGTATAAAAATTCAGTATTTTTGCCAATAATTTAATTTTTTTTTATCTCCAACCCCCACTTTTTTAATGTTCAAATTATGTAAAATTTTAGAAATTGACATTACTCCTGATATGTCCTTTTAAACTCTCAATTTTGATATCATGAAGTTTCATATATCAAGCGCAAAAAGGTCATTACATGATTGTATATCTATTCTATGCAATGATTGATTAATTGTGTTGCTTATGTTGTGTTGACACAAACAGAAAAATCAAGTTCAATTGAATAAATTCTAAGTGCAAAAAGGTCATGTTTACAACACTGTAGCTCAATAACAAGCATTGCGATGCTAGTTTTTCTTTTTAATTTCCTAATTCTCCTTCAATGTAGAAACCAAAAATACACTTCCCAAAAAATTTACATTACTCCAAATCTGAAGTGCAAACCTCTTTAAATTAATTGCAATATATATCTTTCCACGCCTTTCCTAAAGTACATCCACATTTCTCTAAAAGACCATTCCCTGAAACACATCCACATATCTCCTAAAAGACCATTCCCTGAAACACATCCACATATCTCCTAAAAGACCATTCCCTGAAACACATCCACATATCTCCTAAAAGACCATTCCCTGAAACACATCCACATATCTCCTAAAAGACCATTCCCTGAAACACATCCACATATCTCCTAAAAGACCATTCCCTGAAACACATCCACATATCTCCTAAAAGACCATTCCCTGAAACACATCCACATATCTCTAAAAGACCATTCCCTGAAACATATCCACATATCTCTAAAAGACCATTCCCTGAAACACATCCACATATCTCCTAAAATTGATTATCTTACACTTATTCACATCTCTCCCAAAGCATAATCCTTGAAACACATTCACAATGCTCCCAAAATCTAATCTGTTACACTTATCCACATCCCTGAAAAAATATCCACATCTCTCCTTCAGTAAAATCCTGCAACTTATCCACATCTTTCCAAAAAATCTCACCAGTCATTTTACTCAACTTTTGGACAGACAAGTAAGAAACTTAACAAACTGTCTACCCTATGATATATTTCATTCCAGTACATATATTGTAAAGAAATGGCAAATATTACTTGGGCATGTATATTTTGAAATTGAATAGAAAGGTTAAATATGTGGTTTTAATTAGCAATCTAAGATTTTCTAAAGTGACATCATCATGTAGAGAGTACAGGGAATGTAAGTGATAACGTACTAACATAATTTCATTAAATTACATATTCGAACAACAGAATGAGATTTTCGTAAACTTTAAGATCACATACTTATAATGACATGTGACTTAGAACATGGTCACAGTTTTTATTATTTTAATATTTCCAAGGTTTTAAGACACTATCGCCATAGGCTTACAAGTTAGTACGATGAACTTTTAGATTAATTTATTTCAAACAAAATCTATGTATATTAACTTTGTTCTGTTGATATAAGAGTAATGAAGAACTTTTTAAGTTACATAGGACCCGAATCAGAGAGAGAGAGAGAGAGAGAGAGAGAGAGAGAGAGAGAGAGAAGGGGAAATTATCTGAGTTAAAAAAAAAATACATGTGTAACATTAAGGGAAAAAAATACAATGGACCATACCAGGATTTGAACCCGGGCCCCCTAAATTCTCCAATCAGGTGCTCTATCAACTGGCCACTGACCACTATAAATTCCTCATTCTTTGAATATCTTTACCAGGTTGGGAACACTTCCCCTATAGCGAGGATATTCTCGCTAAAACACGATTATCCCTCTTTAGCATGAAATAAACATTACCATAAACAGGTGTTTTTGCGTCTTTATTGAAAATAATGTCAAATCCCGTGCAACGTTGAATAAGTGCGACACACACTCAACATGATGCGAATTGTTTCTATGAAATTGACAACATAGTCATGAAATTGCATGTCAAAGTTGCTGCGTAAGAGGGAAGCAGTCTGAAATCCAATACACATTGTGAGTGTTTTTGTTTTGATTAATATATTTGCAGAAGTATCACACATTTTAGCACTTTTTCTTCTTTTCACGTGAAACACGAAGAGATGTATTCCACAGGTGTTTTTCTCGGTTGTACGGGATATATTATATTTATTCTCGTTAGACAGGGATAATTGCATTTTAGCGAGAATATCTCGTTATAGGGGAAGTGTTCCCAACCTGTTTACAGCTTAAAGAAATCAACCCAGGATCTTTATCCTGGCCTGGTCTTTTTAGACATGAAACCAGTAGAAACAAGTTGTCATCTTCCTGCGATCATCATCGTGTGTTCATTTATCATTAATCGATGTGTCAGATTATTCTGATGAATCCGATCCATTAACCAATCACTTCTTAACCTTAAAGATTTTAAAATCAGACTGACCAGAGAGAGAGAGAGAGAGAGAGAGAGAGAGAGAGAGAGAGAGAGAGAGAGAGAGCAACTGCAGATTATGAAGAAGCTAAGGAGTCTAGCCCTTAGACTAGGAAGAGGATGTGCACTTTCTCCCACTTACCATCCATATTTAACTATTTTTAAAAAGGATACTATCCATCGACATTTTCAAGCTATGCTCTAACGTCACACTTTAGGAACTGGACATGTATTTAAACTATTGTGAAATGTAAATAAAAGATGACTTCGTCTCTTGTGATTGTGTATATTCAATCTGTGTGTAAAACGTCATCATTTGGTGTAGTTCTTTTCGAAACTCCTCTACCTTTATTATTGTTGTCATGCGACCGGAAGTCGATTGATTAATAACACAAGAAACGTTCCGAAACAACGTTGTAAACACACGTGCACATGGTTGCACAAAATCATGAAGGAAAAAGTTTCATCGAGGAAAAAGAGAAAGCAAAATTTGGATGAAAATGGAAACTCCTCCCCCAAAAAGAAGAAACAGGAGGAGAAATATACGGAAATCAGATTCAAATTTGAATTGAGAGATGCCAATTTGACATTTTTAGGTCGGTACTCACTGTACTAGCCAGAGCGCTAGAGCTTCAGCTGTGCTTCTGATCAACTAAACTAGAGTAGAGATATGTGCATAGCATCTATGTCTCTACTTAAATATTGTAGTGTATAATTTTGTATGAAGAACTAGAATGACGAAGAGTAGAGAAGCTTTATTTTCGAATTGGGTCCTGCCTTTTAGACATCAAATTTAATAATAAATATGTACACTGAAGCACATATAACATAATGTACATGCACAGAATGGCATGTATATTTACTGGAATGGCGCTATAAAATCTGGTATGGTGCATATTATTTTATTTCCAAGTATTATTTGCACTTCATATGATAATGTAGTGATCAGCTGGGTTCAATCACCGGTGGCCAGATGGCTCAGTTGGTAGATCATCTGATTAGAGATTCAGGGGGCCCGGGTTTGAATTGCGGTATGGCCCATTGCATTTTCTCCCTTCCAGTTACATTTGGTGCCGTTGACAACCCCTGAACTTGCAGGTGAAAGTCTTTCCAGGGGCAAAAAACATCTGGGTTATGTGTCTGCACAAATGTGAAGACAATTTAAAGAGGGAGGAATGTAGCAATCAGCTGGGTTCAATCACCGATGGCCAGATAGTTTAGTTGGTAGAGCACCTGACTAGAGATTCAGGGGGCCCAGGTTCGAATCCCGGTCTGGTTCATTGCATTTTTCTCCTTTCTGGTTACAAATTCATCAGGTCACGTGAGAAATGGTGTCTGAATCATCTCTCATTTACAAATGTTATTGAATGAAACACTTCATTTCATGAAGAATCTTTATCACTAAAAGTAAGACACCTGCTGAATCAATGTTATCTCTGGATGTTATTACATGTAGTGAAGTTTTGCATGAGTAGTATTCATAAAATGTCTTCCACTCTTAATAGAATGAAGCACAAGTAATAGAATGAATTTGATATGGGGTGTCATATATTCACAGAATATAATTGTTTGCAATAAATTTCAAGCAAATATTTCAACTGAAACTTTCTAAAAGTAATGGAAAACCTTTTTATATGTACCCACATGATTTGATAAAAGGACAGTTGGAAAACTTTCATTATGACAAAGAATCTGATGTTGAAATGGACTTAATTTATTTCAGCTTTGGAGAAGTTTGCCAAACAGGCTGAAGAACATGTTACAGACAACAAGGACTACGACATTGTGGCAGGATATTGTCGTTCCTCTCCGGAGTGTACCGAGATACTACAGCTGTTAGAGGGAGGCCGGAGAAAAGAAACAGAGGTCAGACCAGAGTCTTCCCATTGAGAACTTTTAAAGATGATAACTAAATTACACATTTTTATTGAGACTTCTATAAATTTAAAATTTTGATAACTTTCAAAACACTAAAGCAAGAATAAAAAAACCAAACCAACATATGTATATATATACAGTATTTTGGCATCACTATACAGGAATATTTGGAGGATTGCTTCAAAAGAGATGTTTTTAATGTTAGAACTTTATGTTTTGGCAAATTTTGATGAACACTATGTCAAGTATAATTTATATGAATGGAATTTTTGGTGCAAAACATTTACAGTGCACCACAATGAAGTGGTGTGTACTATCTTGAAACAGTTGGTATACAAAATGATTCACTTAATTTGAAATGTATGTTTGATTTTATTGATATAATTATTGAAATGTGTAATAATTGTGAATTTTGTCACAATAAAACAGCAACATTAATCGTCTGATTTCCCACTCTACAGTATCATGCAATCTTTGGAGCATTAGAAGCTATTCTGCTCCGCATTTTGGATGACCTAACCAAGCACGCCCCGGTCGGTAAAGCCATACTGCAGAAGATCCTGTCTGTGGGAATGCCCTCCGTCTACTTCATGTTGGGGCCCCAGATAAAGGCCGCCGCTGTAAAGACAACTCTTAGAATGTTGGGAGCTCTGGTAATGCTGGGGGAGGGCGGGGCAAAGGCCCTACTGTTACAGCTAGATACCACCCACCAACATGTACAATCTCTGTTTACCAGAAGGAATGCTAAGGTAAGTAAACTCATGAGTAGAATTTAATTCTTCCTGTTGTAAGTGAAATAAGTAAACTCGCGAGTAGAATTTAATTCTTCCTGTTCTGAGTGAGGTAAGTAAACTCGCGAGTAGAATTTAATTCTTCCTGTTCTGAGTGAGGTAAGTAAACTCACGAGTAGAATTTAATTCTTCCTGTTCTGAGTGAGGTAAGTAAACTCGCGAGTAGAATTTAATTCTTCCTGTTCTGAGTGAGGTAAGTAAACTCACGAGTAGAATTTAATTCTTCCTGTTCTGAGTGAGGTAAGTAAACTCACGAGTAGAATATCTGAATTTAATTCTTCCTGTTGTGAGTGAGGAGATGAGAGCATTGTCGGTCACCTGTAAGTTTTCTGGAATAACTCTTACTGCTGTGATACACGATACATTTAAATATGTGCTTTTATACATGTAATGGGTGTGTATATTTGCTGTTTTAACTATTTTATTGTCATTATACAAGAAGATATAAGTTTTGATCAAATATTATTGATTATTAATCATTAAGTAATGATGGGAATGCTTAGAAATTGTTACACTCAAATTCGTTACAGTTTGTTGTATATGTCAGCCCTGTATCTCCACTCTGTTACAATTTCAGTAGCATAGAAATGATATTTACAATTAAAACAATGTGCTATGTGAAGACAAGATGGGGAATTCTGTAGCCCAAAATGGAAATGGTTAAAACGACAATGAAAATGAAACTAAAGACGATTTATAAACAAGTTTCAATGGATTGGCACATCTCCCTGGGATTGGGAGTAATTTATATTGGGGATAGCTTACTGACAGCTAAAATACATCCGTCTTCGATCTGTCGAGGATGAGATCTGTCGCTTAAATGATGGGGGTTGGAGCGACTTCTGTAATATAAGTGGTAACACGTGCGACAACAGCAATGAAGCATCTTTGTCCAAATAAAGGTGGTCTTTGTAAATGGTCATGGCCATGTAAACATTGGAATATGGTAAAGGCTAAAGAATTCCATATCAGCTTATTACAATATAGTAAATATATACAAATCAACAGAGCAATTCCTGAAAATATGAATTCAGTGATTTTTCAAAATTTTTTAAAAGGGTCCTGTGGCTTTCAAATTGGGAAAAATTGTATACATTTTGATCAAATTGGGAAAATCTAGTCATTATTGTAAATATGCTAAATATGTCATATCAAACAAGAAATCAAACAAGAAATCAAACTCAAATTGATGTCATTCTTTTATTTTACATACTTAACTTTCTTTTCTTTAAGCTTTTAAAATTTTCAACTATTTTGTCGAAATCATTTAGAATTGATGCGTCTTTGTCATGTCGTACATAAACTATTCACAGTGAACTTATTTAATAACAAATATGTTTTTCACCAGTTTTTATTATTGGGAAAAGTGCAAGTTAATTTGGGAAAAAATTCGTCTTTTTAGGGAGGGGAAAGGGCCGTTATTTGGACCTATATTGGGTCTTTAAAAATCACTGGAATTAATGAAGCTCTAGAAGACGTCTTTCCTTCTATATGGCTCACATTAAATATATGTACAAAGTGAACGGCCACATACATGTATATACAAATATGGAAAGATGAAACCAAATGAACATGACTATTATGAATGAATAATGAATAGATGAAATGGATCTCAAATTATCCACACGTAATTACCTATTGGTTCAAATATTATCGCAATTCACCTTTGAATTAGAACGCTTTACCCGATATAGTATTGCGTTGTGTGACGACACAATTGAATGAGACCACAGGGGCTAAGCCCGTTTTGGGCCCGAACTATGTGATAATTTATGGTATCACAGAGTTCGGGCCCAAAACGGGCTTAACCCCTGTGAATGAGACGATTGAACAATTTGAATGACATGTTTGATGTAATACAACAAGAGTTTTCATTGGCCGATTACAGCCCGCCCATTTTCTCGAGCGGATTCAATGTAGCTGGAGAACTGTACATAGCTCTCTGAAAAGATCCACGTCTTATAGAAACCTTTGATTTACGGGTCACAAAAAGCTGCGGACGGTTGAGGCCTGATATCGATGTATTCTTGTGTTGTTGTCTCATAAACTCAATATAAAAAAAATCTTAACATATTTCCCTACTATATACTTGCGTCCAAACATACCTTCAAATATTCATTAAAGCCACACACCACCCGAAAACTCGCAGCTTCAAGTGATTTCGTATGTTGACGTAGCCATGTTAGGTAGCCGGTCAATTCGAACTCTTGCTATTGGTATCTATTCATAAAATCGGTTGTAAGTTATGTATTCACTCTTCATTTATTATCAACACGAATAATTAATAGAAATTAAAACATTTTTGTACCAGTTTTGGTAAAGGTAAAATAAGCTCTAGATGAACGAAAATGCTACATAAGCCCATTAGATAGAGACTGGCCGGCGCGGCCGCTCATGACTAATGAAAGCCGCACTGCCGTGAGTTTAGCTATTTGAATAATTATCATTTAATAGGACTGGGATGGTATATTATTTAAACAATTTAGCTAAAATATTTGTGGGGTATTAGTACACATCTAGACGCTATTGTGCCAATATGGAAATGAACCGGGATTCGAATTGACTGGCGACCTAACATGGCTACGTCTACGAACGAAATCATCAAAAGCTGTGATCGAGTTTTTGGGTCGTATGGGGCTTTAATAAATATTTGAAGGTATGTTTGGACACAAGTATAGTAGGAAAATATGTTAGGAATTTTGTTTATATTAAATTTATGAGACAACAACACAAGAGTACAACTTTTTCTCTTTCTTCCTTTGAAGTTTTTTTTTTCATCTAGCATCTGGCTGTCATGTTTTCAAATGCTGACTACTCCCGTATAAGGGAATTTGGGCGGACTTATACATATGGACCAATGGGAGTTTCTGTTGCATTTCGCAATTGTATTACAAACAGATTCAATTGTGTCATCACACAACGCAATACTATATCGGCCAAAGCGTTCTAATTCAAAGGTGGATTGCGATAAACACCACAAAACTATATATCATACACATATAAAGTCCAACCCCAACCCCCAACCCCACTATTTGCCTTTAGTTACCCAAATTTGTAACAGTTTGTTGTATATGTAAGCCTTGTATCTCCCTTCTGTTGGCAGGACCCCCAGGATGTGAGGACCTGCCTTATTCACTTTGTCATGGCTTTTCTAATGGTGGGGAGTAACTCTGTCACACAGCAACTAGTCAACATTAAAGGTCAGTGGACTATACTGTTGTCAGTACACAACACTCCATGGATTATTGTTGTCATTATACTACATTCTCTGGATTTTACTTTTGCACAAATTGTAATCAGCATTTCAAACTGGAGAAGTTGTGAAACGACTAGTGTGCAATATACTTCTTTATACAAGTTGGTTAGTGTTGACAGTTACTCAGTAATATGTTTTACAAATGTTCATTTGGGAGAAATTCTTGTCATTTATTTTGTAATGGCTAGCTGTGATGTTTTATGCTCAAGTACATTTATTTTTTAAAATTTTGCTTAGACGTTTTTACCAATTCATACTTTGAATATGACAAAAAAATGTATACTACATATACATGTATATACAATGTACATATTGTATATTAAAATACATGATTTTGTATCATAATTTTTGAGTTTTATCTTTTATCTGTCTGGGCAATGTATTTTTTTAAAAGAATGATATTGCTCATTCGTGATGTTGGGTATTTTAGGGTTTTTGGCCTCCCTGTTCACTGGCCTGATTCGTGACAAACATGCCAACATTACACTGATCCTGAAAACAGTTCTGGAAAAGGTAAGTATGGAAATTAGTCTGTAAAAGTTCTTATATGGAAGGCACCATGATAAACACAACATTGATTAATTAATTAATCGATACTACAGGTTGTTGAGAATGAGACCATAACGAAAACCCAGAGGCTGAAGCTGTTTAATGAATACTCCCTGAGTCAAATATGTCAGCTGTATAACTGGACAGAGCCCAAGGACAGTGAGGAGGTAAATAATGAAGGGGAGGCGTCATTTACATGAAACATGTATTTGTTGAGGAGGGATGACCAATCCACTCATATGGCAGGATTGAGGTTCATGATCGAGTCTAGGACTTTATCTGTAGATCTTGTTTAATTCGGTATTTTCTATTGCTAGTGTTTATGAGTATAAAATCAATCACTTATGAATGTTTCATTTTTTAATTAGATTTCTAGTGTATAAATCATCAATGGTGATCTTGTGAAAATAAAGACACAAAATTTCCTGATGAAATTTTACAAATATCATAGGATGTGAGTAAATTCTCACAATATTGTATAATAATGTGAAATTATTTAGTGTTGTCAAGGTTTAATTTTTGCTGTTTTATGGTATGAATTGAAATTTTCCATGAACAAGAGAAGATCAACTATAATTTAATAAAATGAAATCCCACATACAAGTACATGCTTGATTTTCTTCAACAATGAAGATATTACCCAGGGCTCGAGATAATCAATGGTCTGGGGCCAGTAGATGTAAATTATGGATTTGGGCTAGTACTTTGCAAAGAGCATTTGCATACTTGGGACTAGTTTATCTAAATACTTATTAAAAAATTCCCCAATGACCAGGCTAGTAAATATTATATGCGTGTGTGTCCCAGGTTTTTATCTCATGCATAGTAATTTTTTTATTTCACTTTTGTTAAGCTGTACTGTGAAGTTACACAATGTAGATAAATTCACAAAATGTTTCTAAGAATGAGTTGTCTGAAGCAGAGTATACAATTGGCAATCCTTGTATGATTCCTCTACACTTTACATGAAGGTACGAACCACAGGAGGAGTTCCAAGTTAATATATTCTTCAGCTGCAAGGTTTCTTAGAATGAAGTGTCTAATTTGGCATGCTATTGTAATCCAGTGACATTACTCTTTCACAAATGACACATAAAGGTGAAGATGATGCCAACTATTTTCTAAATTTAGTGAAAAATATGGATAAGAACAGTACTAAGATTACAACATTTTTTTTAACCCGCTGTTGATGCTAATTTGAATAAACAAGATACTAGGCCTAATCAAGAAAATATTTCATTATCATTGAATATAGAATTTGGGTCAGTCGTTTTCCTATCCACTGGTCCGAAGGAACAGTAAAAGTTATCAACTGACCAGTAAAAATTGAATTTGATTGACTAGTGAATGAAAATAAATATTTCTAGCCCTGATTACTTGTGAAATTAACTGATTCTACAGGAAGTAGATATAGAACCAGTACAAATTGGAACAGAGTCATTTGAATTGGACTTTTTTTATATAGACTGATGCACCTTCCTGTGAAGAGAGAGAGATGGTGGTAGGGATGACCCATAAACTGCTGACAGAGATCTGTTGTTCCCACTCACATGGTATCAACTTCTACGACAAAACACTGGGCACTGGCGGAAAGTATGTCCCATTATATATTGACATGCCTACAGCCATGGTTTTAGATACAAAGTCCCGTCAGAACTCGGTAGTTGTCAGACGTACAGCCATGGTTTTAAATACATTCAATTATTAGTCCAGTCTGAATTCAGTACTTTTCAGATCGCCTGAAATCGTTAGTTGTCAGATGTACAGCCATGTTTCCGTCTGAACTCAGTAGTTGTCAGATGTACAGGGGCCATTGTCCCATCGGAACTCGGTAGCTGTTGGATGATATATTTTAGTTACGTACTGTAAATACATGTATCACATTATATTTGCAAAAACTATATTTATGCGTATTTTCGCAAGACTAGTCGTTCGCAAAAGTTTAGTTCTCATGAATAAACTCTTAAACACATGTATTTATATACAAGACTTAAGCAATGATTAATGATTTGGGAAAGTCATGTCTCATGAATAATTACATCATTGTATACTTGCGAAAATAAGGTCTCACAAAATAAAAGTGATCTGTAATAGAAATAGGACTCTGTTAACAAATGAAAGTGATCTATAATAGAAATAAGACTTTCTGTTAACAAATGAAAGTGATCTGTAATAGAAATGGGACTCTCTGTTAACAAATGAAAGCGATCTACAATAGAAATAGGATTTGCTGTTAACAAATGAAAGTGATCTATAATAGAAATAAGACTTTCTGTTAACAAATGAAAGTGATCTGTAATAGAAATGGGACTCTCTGTTAACAAATGAAAGCGATCTATAATAGAAATAGGATTTGCTGTTAACAAATGAAAGTGATCTATAATAGAAATAGGGCTTTCTGTTAACAAATGAAAGTGATCTATGATAGGAATAGGACTCTCTGTAACAAATAAAAGTGATCTATAATAGGAATAGGACTCTGTTAACAAATGAAAGTGATCCAAGCATTTAACACAATGCTGTATAGTGCGTACTGATCAGTGAATGAAATGGAGTGGAATATCATATGTGCAAGTAAATGTTGATTGTCATGAACTGAGATGATGGAATTTCTCATTTGTGTTTAATTGTTTTTTTAATCAGGAACCAGAATCAGTTACTGACTAATTTCCTGACATCAGCAGCCAAGGCAGTGGAAGGAAAGGAAGTGGAGAATTTAATTTGTCAAATCCTCCAAACCTGTCCAGACCAAATCAAACATTACCTCCCCCGTCTGATCAAAAATATAACGCCAAGACCCACCAGCAGGTGGTGCTCTACCATGAACTTCCTGTGTGAGGTGAGCTCAATAGAAAATTGGTCATTGCAGGCAAAATCCTAAATGTGTTGAACTGTTGGCTAGATATTGTTTATTCATGTCCTAAAAGTAATGATATAATGATGTTTAGATGTATGTTGCAGATTTACAGACGGCAGCCAGACAGACCGTTTGTTCTTAGGTCCAATCAGCATCACTCGTCTGTAAAGTTTGTGGAGATGGTTACGGTTCACTTGTTACCCATTCATCCTATTCTGACACCTGTTCTTCAATCTGTAAAGGTGATGTCACATTTTGTGGTGTAAGCTAGGCTGATAATATCCAAACTACATTAAGTTTGGGAGGAACTGAAGACACTTCAAATAACACAACTTTTTGTACACTGTTTTTATTTTTATTGATAAATAGAGGAATTTGGGAAAATAAATGACTGATTGATATTTTCTGTTTGTAACACACTTCTGCGACTGTTCGATATTTTCTGTTTGTAGCACACTTCTGCGACTGTTCGGTATTTTGGAACAAAGTTCCTGGGAGTTCTGCTTCAGAAATCTGTGACTTTTCTGCACTGTCTTGAACAAGAGTGTTTGAAACCATCATCGTCATTGTACACCCAGACAGAGAGAGAAGAAATTCTTGAACTCTTCAAAGAAAATATTCTCAAGGTAATAGGTTTTATGATTGACCAAATCACCAAAGAAAGAGACAAACTTAAAATTCTGATGGATAGATTCATAAAGAATCATGATTAGGGATTGTATATTTCATTAGTCCCTCTTATAATAAAGTCAGAAGGAAGGATATTTTTAGCCGAGTTGCAACGAAGTTGAACTCGGCTATTGGTTTGGTGATGTGGGCGGGCGGTTGGGTGTCAACAATTGGTTTCCGGATGATAACTCGAAAAGTTTACAATCTAATCAAATGAAACTTTGATATATTGTTGGGTACCAGGTAAGGAAGACCCCTATTGATTTTGGAGAAAAAAGGTCAAAGGTCAAGGTCACAGTGACTGAAAATAGATTTAAAATTCCAAAAGGATTTTGGTTTCCGGAGGATAACTCGAAAAATTTTAATTTGAATCATATGAAACTTGGATATATTGTTGGATACCAGAAAAGCAAGGCCCCTATTGATTTTGGAGAACAAAGGTCAAGGTCACAGTGACCGAATATAGATTGAAAACTTCAGACAAATATGGTTTCTGGACAGTAATTCGAAAAGTTTAAAACTGAAATTAGTTCTTCACAATTATAAATATACCACGTCATTCCTGGCTTTACAATGTATCCCATGCAGCTCGGCTCATGCACCCCTGGGTGCATATACTGATTTTCTCATTTGCCAAAGTGATATGACTTTCAAAGGAGAAAGAAAATTATACTTGTAAAATGAAAAATTGGAAAGGAAAGTGCATTAAACAGATTAATGATAATTTCCTCCTTCTTAATTTCATTGCCAAAAATTGAATTCAATGAAAATTGCACTATACTATATATTTCAGTAATAACACTGGTATTTAATTATTTGAAACAGTTTTTAACCTCAAAGCAGGCACATGAATGTGTAATTTTGGTGATTAGATAGTTATTGTCTTGCACAACAATAATTCTTCCTTATATATTTCTATACACTAAAAGCAGTTATCTAACATAGTTTTATTAGGTTTCTCTTGTTTTTGTTTGAAATAAATATTTTTATTAGTCATTTTATATTCCTATGCCATTGAGAGATTTTGAGAAAACAATGGTTGGAATGCCATCATTTTCACAGTGAATGCCCCTTTAAAGTGTTTCCAGATTAATAATTATTCACTCGTTTCTCATAATTTTCCCAGATTAATAATTATTCACTCGTTTCTCATAATTTTTCCAGATTAATAATTATTCACGCATTTCTCATAATTTTTCCAGATTAATAATTATTCACGCATTTCTCATAATTTTTCCAGATTAATAATTATTCACGCATTTCTCATAATTTTTCCAGATTAATGATGGTTTCCTCCTTTCTATAGGTTTTTCCAGACTGTGAATTATTCGTGTCTTGTTGGAGAGACCTCTTGTTTCCTAAGAAGGGTACTCCAGTGAAGGGAAAGTCATGTGGTGGTGGTGAAGATAATACTGAAGACAAAGATTTAAACAAGGAGGAAGGTAAGTCAGGGTAGATACAAGAGAAGATAAGAACTTGACCTAGGAAAATTGTAAGGAGAAGAAGTGTGTTTGGTACAGAAGACATTACCAGAAAGTGAACATATACATATCTAATATTTACAGTAAACACCCACAAACATTTATCTTAATAAAAATTCAATTAATCACTAAAATTCATGGGATGTATTTGTTATGAACTTAGTAGATGTCCCTGTCATTCTGGAAACAGAGCACATGGTGGAAATACAAAAAGCATTGTGTTTTCTGCAAGAGCTTTCTCCGTCAGTCCTTGTGGACAATACAGGGGACATAACTCTGTTGCTGGAGGGAGTCAGGAAAATTTCTGCAAAGGAGTTACCAATTCATGATAAAATCACCAGAGTGAAGGAAGACATTGCCATGGAGATGGATGAGAGGTCAGGTGACCTGGCTGGTAGTGGCCAACAGAGGGCTTTGTTACCCCAGCTGTATTTGTTGAAGCTCCTGGCCGGTACTGATGCTCGTAAGCTGCCCTGGACGCAACAGGTACAGTCCACTGCTTACAGTTTTGATTTCATTTCTTAGACTAGTTTATATCTCTGAACAATCTTTGATGGTTACCATTTCTGTAGTACAAGAAATATGTATGTCAGAGTGTTGATTGCAAGATTTAGAAAAAGGCCAAAGTAAAACTGCAGCATACTTATGCTTGTATATAAAAATTCTAACTTGTTGATTACTTCATTATGTGGCCTTGCTCTACCACAAATCCATTGAATGATGAAACTACTAACAGTATTTCAAAACAGAGTTCCCATATGTACTCTTAAACCAAATTTATTGGTAGGCAGAATCTTATTTAAACTTGCACTGTTAGATGCACTTGAGACGTACGTTTCTATGGATTGACCGTTCTTTTATCTTATCAACACATACTGAGTCCATTGTTTTAAGCACGCCATTAAATGAATGCAGATGATGTTTACATTGTGGTTTGGGTTTCTCTGTTTCAGAGTTCAGATGGTCACACTTTGATGTACCTACTGCTAGATATGTTGTCCAAAATATCGGACCATGAAATGCTGAGGAAAGTCAAACATCTACTTGTTAAGGTAACTACTGATGCATAATGCACCAAAGCTGGCTAATCTAAACACTTTATCTGTGTGTGTGATTTGATATTTTCTGATAATTTTACTATCATCTAATCTGCAAATTCCTCTGACATCTTGTAGGTCAAAACACCAGCATAGGATTTTATTTCATGTCAATAAGTGATAATTGACTTCTTGAGTTTTAATTATGTGTAAGTAGATTTACATTATTAAATTAATGAGGAATCTCGGGTGGATTTACAGTGTATGTACTGCTTTTAGCTGCTGCACGGTACTGGGCTATTTGAAGGACATATCAGAGAATTAGATTTGTGGATCAGTCATTTCATCCAGTTTCCCCAGACACACGCCATACTGCAGCTGGTGTCCAGCATGTTCACAACCTACATCAGCAATTCCATGTCCTATGTTGACAAACTTTGTAGTCACATGTCTAAAGTGGTAGCCTTGGAAACAGAGGGTGCTGTCATGGATGATGTTGCCATGGAGACTGGGAGTGTCACCACTGTTGACAGTGCAGTGAATGGTAAAAATATATGTGTGTGTATTTATCTATGAGTGTGTGTGTTTGTGAAGGGATGTTCAGTGTTGTAAGTTAATAAAAATTGCATTTTAACTTTTTATTTGAAGAAGTGGGGTGTTTTGGAGGGAATGTTGTTTAGTCAGTAAAGATTATGTACTAGAAAATCTTTAATTCAAAGGTCATCAAACTTCATAAGGTTTGTTATTACTCCTACTGATTTTCAGGTCAAAGGTAAAAGGTCATAGGGTTTTCTGTCATGCATGTACTAATAACTGAAGAACCCTGATTTTAATCAAACTTTGTAATAGGTTTGTCATGACTAGGAGATGACTCTTATGGAGTTTCAGATCAAAAGATCTTTGGGCTTTTTTTTATTTTTTTTTTTTTTATACATAGATACAGTAATTGTTGTCCAGCCAACACCTGAAGAACTTTAACTTAAAATTTTGAAACATGGATTTCCGTTTAGGGGAATTGGGGACATACTGTATAAGCAGAATTTTTAGCAAGGATTTAATTTTGGTATTATTTGTGAGAGTGATGAGATCGCTAAAATCGATTATTGCTAACAATTTATTCCATGTCATAGGTAATAGTTATCTTTTTCTTGGAATTAAAAAGTCGCTAGAATTAGCTCTCACAAAATATATATACCTTTCCTTATAGGAAAATCGCTAAATTTGTGTCTTGCAATAAATTCAACTTATATGGTATGTTTTACAAGTATATTACATGTATCTAATTTTAGATTACTTTAGTAGAAATGTCTATGTTAGATATCTGTAAATATGACAGCATACATAGATAAGTGATGTGTTTAATCTAGAATATCAAGTTTATTCTCCCAGTACTTTTATTTCTGAAATGAGCAAGACTTGTATTTGTATTCTGATTTTTTTTCTGTAGCAATCTTAGAAATGGATGAAGAAGATTTTGAAAATATGACCGTTGAAACTGAGGAGTCATCAGAAACTGGGTTGAGGTATGTGTATTGCATGACCCGGATTTAAGACGTTTTTCAAGTTTAAAATGGCAGAATAAAGTATTTACTGTGTTGCAGGCTTCCGTTCACGCCATTGATAATTGTTGCCATGGAAACCAGGAAGAAAGCTAAAGAAACAAGTGAAGAAACTCTGAATGTGTCACCAGGTGACGTATAATTAACCGAACTGAATCTTCTGACACAGTTTTTGTCTGCAGGTTTACTATTGTCAGCTTAAAAAGTGCAGCATACTGGCATCTAGAGTATTGTTTTGGATTCAGGCTACAGATCACTAAACTGCTCAATTTTTATATTGAATCTTAATAAAGATATTCATACTGTGGTATTTGATTTTTTAAAAAAGAAACGAAAAACCGTTCAATATGCATACAAAAAACTACAATTGTAGAGATATAAGTGAAATGCATGCGTTATACAAATAAGGCTGACTGATGATGTCAGAGAGATTCAATTAGCAAAGAATGAACATTAATTTTTTCCTAGTTATCACTAGGGATAAAATCAAATAGTTTACATTACGTGATTTGTTATGGTTTGTGACACCATTTTAGATACATTAGCCATGTTTGTTTGGAATCAGGAAAATCTGAATTATTAGTTCATATGTACCTTTAAGACATATTTTATGGAATTTTGTCGGACATCAAACATTGTGATATTGATGGTACTAGGCACATCCATCTTTTGTTAACCATCTTACTTAGTTCAGCTTTTAAGTCAATTTGTTTCATGTTTCTACAGGCTTGTGATGTGAAGGTTGAGGTACTTGTGTGCATGAGGTAAGGGGGAAAAAGGCAATCATATGAATATTTTATTTTACAGAATTTGGCCAATACCTGTCTGGAATTTTGATTGACATTCTTCATTACCAAGTGGAACCTGTTACTATAGCAACGCTGGTCAAAGACCTCCAGGGTAAAACAGTGGATATAAATGTGATAAATTACTTGGAATCCTTGCTTCGACCACAGAAGGTTTGTGTATGTATAATCATTCTTCATTAAGTTCTGATTTGAAATGCAGTCTTTTTTGGTACCTCAAGAGTTTGAAGCTATTCTTTTGAATATCTGTTTTGCAATTTTAACTGATCTATCCAAGGCAAAGATATTATACTTAATGTCAAGGTCAGAGTTGCTGTATATACTCGCCTATAAGTCGGTGGTATATTTTTGGGGTCATTTTGGAGGGATTTGTCATTGACCCACTTATAAGTCGGTATAACTTTTTGCAAGAGTCGGTTGACAATTTCAAATCAATGCTTTAATGGTTACACCTCTGTTTCAAATAATATTTTGAGAAATGTGCCGATATTTACTCATTTTCTCAACAACTTAAATTTCAATAATATACATTTAAGATAAGCAGAATCATTAAAATATGTAATACTTGTACTTTATGAATAATCTTAGAATACATGAATAATGAAATACGTCCAGTCAACGTTAATCATGATAATTGTCGGGGTATGGAGTTGTTTAAAAAAAATACTATAAATTACACCATCCAGAAAAATACTTATCTTCTAAGGACTTGCCTTTAAGTCGGATATAGAGTTTTGGACCAAAATTTAACTCCCAAAAATCCAACTTATAGGCAAGTATATAAGGTATGTGACAGATGAAGGTCAAGGTGAAATAAATACCACAAAAATGGCATGAAATTTCCAAAAGGCATAAAATATGCTATTTTCAACTTCAATTGTGTAGTAAATATAAGTTGAGAATGTTTGTACAAAGAAATTGTAGAAAGTTTACCTCTTTTATCTTGTGTTGGAACCAAATCTGGGTCTCCTGAGAGTTTGATGATTTTTCTTATTTACTAGAAGGTGGGTACAGTGATCCCCCGCTATATTGCCCCCCGTTATAATGCCACCCCCGCATATTGCCAAAAAAGTTCAAATTCCCGTTTTCCTCGCTATGTAAAACCCCGTTATAACGCCATCCCCCACATACCGCCATCCGCCAACCTATTTAAAGGTAGGATTTGGTCAATTTCCATTGTAATCACCCCCGCTAATTATCACCAATCAACGGCAGGAAAATTTCAGTGAGCAGGCTTAATCAATTATCTGCCATTAGTCCTCCAGGTATCGAAGTTTGGAGTTATGTAAATTATAATCAACTCAGTTCAAATATGCAGTATTGTTTTTGAAATCTGAGTATGGTGGACACACCGAAGTCTAAGCGTGTTGGACATAAAACAAAAACTGGAAATCATTAAATACCCCTACCATTACGAATCATTTTCAACCACTGGAGGCCAGGATTATCCAGGCATTCAAAGCACGATGTAGTAGATAAAATTTGATTTCTTATGACAGCTGTACACATACCCCCCTCCCCCAATATAATTCCAAAATTGCCGAGGTACAAATGTTGGTGTTATAACGGGGGATCACTGTATATAGATATTCTTGTGATATATAGATCTCTGCCACAATTGAAGTTTAGGGTCACAGTGTTTTACAAACATGTTTGGTTTGTTTTAATATACGGTAAATATTTACAACATTTGTAACAAGTTAAACTGAAAACATGATACGCACAGTTTTCAAAAAGATCTTTAAATTTGTTTATGATACAGGTGAAAAAGAAGTCAAAAAAGCCAAATGTGAACATTGGTGAGCTGTATTTCACAGGCAAAGCCGTATCACTTCAGTTAGTGGATGCGATGTTAACCAAAAACATTGGCAAGGAGATAGAGGAGGCAATCAGGAATGAACTAAATTCTGCCAGTCTGAAAGAATTGAACGCCATTGTCAGACAAATTCTTTTGTACTGTGGAGTCCTTATTAAAAAGCAGGTTGGTATCTCTTTTTCAGGTCACCTGAGTAAACTCATGTGACCTATTGCAATTGGTTGTCATCCGTTGTTTGTAAACAATTGAACATTTTTCACTTCTTGATAACCACTATTCCAATTCTTTTCAAATTTGGTGTGGAGCATCTTTGGGACAAGGGGGACATAAATTGTAAATTTCAGGACTCCTTCACCCATGGGGCCCTTGGAGTGGGGTAAAAACTGCCAAAAATTGTCCAATTTTCAAAAATCTTCTCTATAACCGAACATGTGTAAGAAAAACTAAATGCATAGTGATGTAGAGCAGGAAGACCTCTACCAAAATTGTAAATTTCATGATCCCCGGGGTTGGGGTTCTGATCCTATGTTTATGTCAGGGGTGTGATTTTTTCTCTTTTCAGAGGAATCCTCTGATTTGCTCAATTTTCGAATAAATGAAATGCACTGGATTTGTTCTAGAGTGGCAGAAAATGATATTTTTCCAGGTAGGGTGAGGTGTTTTCCTCATTTTTTGACCAGTTTTCCTCTGATTTCTGAGGAATTCAGTCACATCCCTATTATGTGATAAACACTTAAATAACATCTTCTTTGGTGCTATTGATACTTAATTGAAACTAAATGGATATTTAGAAAGAATAGGTAGTCCTTTACCAAAATTGTAAATTTGATGATCTCGGGTAGGGGTTTTGGTATCAGGGTGGGGTCAAAATTGTCAGTTATTACATGTGTGAACAATAGAAATTTTTAACTTCTTGATAACTACCATTCAATAATTTTCAAAGAAGTAGGTACAATTTCTAAAGTCATCTGGCCCAAAATATCGATTATTTCACTTGGAGCTCAAACCCTGACATTCAAATAAGGAATAGATTTTCAAACCCAAAATTTACTCAGTTTGATCAGGAAAATGATTTGAGTCATATGACAAGAGCTTGAAGTTGGCATAAAATTGCAAAAATGCAATTTTCAATGAAAATATCCACAAATTCAGGTGGTTATCCTTTCAGAAAACATACAGCGCATGTGTCGAGCGAATTCTTATTCAAGCATGTTTTTCATCTTAAAATAATACACAATGTATATCATTTTCATTTTGCTCGACAAATGTGCACATCTTTTCCTGAGCAATAATCTGTATGACATTTGACAGTTTTTATGCTTATTTTGAGAAAAAGGCGGGAAATGTCTTATTCATGATGTCGTAATGCTATCCATTTAGGAATATCATTCTGATTTTGTTGACATAGTATACCTGGCATATATTTTACTTTCTTAAAATGCTGATTAAGGTTAATTCCAGACACATTTTATAGAGAAAATTTTTTTGGGCCTTTTTATGTGTACAATCGTACCTTGTTCTTTATAATGAAGCATCTTTTGTAGAAGGGGACATAAATTGTAAATTCCAGGACTCTTGCACCCCTGGGGCCTTAAGAGCGGGGCAAAAACTGTCCAAAAATTTACCAATTTTTAAAAATCTTCTCTACAACCACACATGTTTAAGAAAAACTAAAAGTATAGTGATGTAGAGCAGGAAAGTCTCTACCCAAATTGTAAATTTCATGATCCCCGGGATAGGGGTTCTGACCCCAGGGCAGGGCCAAACTTAGCATATTGTGTTTATTTGTAAAACACTTATTAATAAATAACATCTTCTTTAGTCCTATTGATACTAAATTGAAACTAAATGGATATTTAGAAAGAGCAGGTAGTCCTTTACCAAAATTGTAAATCTTATGATCCCAGGGATATGGGTCTTGGTATCAGGGTGGGGCCAAAATGGTCTGTTATTAAATGTGTAAACAATAGAAAATTTTAACTTCTTGACAACTACCATAATGATTTCAATTCTTTTCAAATTTGGTATAAAGCATCTTTTGTATAAGGGGGATGTGAATTTTTTTCTAGATTTATTGCCCTTGGGACTAGTGATACTTTTAACTAGTAAGGTGATTAGTAAGGCTGTGACCCTCTTCTTAAAAAAGAAAATCTGTTGCCATGACATAGAGTGCAAAAATTTAAGAAACATTTGTTTCTCGAAATCCTTTAACCAAAGTGGCCGAGTAGTTTGAGCATCGTGCTCAAAATCACACGGCCTCTGTCAGCGCGATTTCGAATCCCGCTCGCGCCGGTAAGTGAGAAAGTTTCCCAGTTTACTTTCGGAAGGTCGGTGGTCTCTTCCCAGGTACATTGTATCTGGGTTCTCTCTTCCACCAATAAAAACTGGGCGCCACCAGATAACTGAAAAATTGTTGAGTGTGACGGAAAACATCAAACAATCAATCAATTGAACCAAAGTAAGTTCAATTAGAATATGAGACTAATACTTGTGTACTTGATTATTTTGAAATCTATTGTATTTTAGAATCTTAAAGACATCGATCTGCTGAAATTCTGTTGGAAGATTTTAAGTAGTGTCCTAGCCAGTGTGAATGATGAGTCTGCTCCTTGTGAAACAGAAGTTGTGGAATCATCGGAATCTGTGAATCAGTCTGACCTAGACATCAGATTTATAGAAACTCCAAAAGTGTCAAGAGAAGAGCAGTTGAATGAAATGCTAGAGAACATTTTATCCCATCCTGCAGTGTTTTCACATTTCTTGTACGTGTCAGGGGAGATCACTCTCTTTAAATCGACATCTGTTGGTGAAGAAATGGTGAATTGCGTTACAGAAGGCTTGTGTCATGTTCTAACTGAGGTGAAAACATTGCCCCAGGTTCATGGAACAGTTTCTAAATGCTTGGCTAGATTCTTTGACAAGTGTTCGACTCCTTTATCAGACAAACTCGACACTGACAGGCCTCTACTAACATCACAGCTTCACAGTTTTCTGGAATCCACTCAGGCGTTTATCAACAGAGGACATGTCAACAAATTACTCCGTACTGTTCTCTCTTTTTCTGTCGAGGATTTGATGGATCGGTCGACAAAATCACTGACAGGGAGGGGCAGGGTACTTCTTACTTTGCTGGCTAAAGTTGAGAACCCCGAAGAAGCTGTGATACCAGTCCTAGACTTCAAACAATTCCAAATTGTGTTCAGTCTTCTCGATCTGCTGAATCTTGTTGCCGTAGAAACAGCTTGTCTGAATCTGTTAACTTGTTACCCCATGGCTTCTGTAGCGATGCCAAAAGATGTGTTTGTGACGTGTCTGGAATCAGGTTCGACTGTGAACATGGAGATTTTGTGTATTGTGATTTGTCAGAGTGTTCAGGCTAGGGAGTGGTTTGAGACGTGGATCTGTGAGAGGAAGTTGGTGGATCTAGGGTCTGCTGTTCTACCAGTGGTGGTGCATTATATGGACATAAATCCCAAAAGAGTATTAGAAAGTAAGTGTATTGAAGGAATGAAGTGCATAAGAATAACTGAGAAATGTTCCAAATAAGGTTATATTGTATAAAGAGGTGAAAAAAAAATTAACTTCATTCCTGATGATAAATTTTTTCAAAACTTTTGTGATTTATGTAATTTATATAGCTGACATCACAGCATGAAAATCTCAATTTAAGGAGGTGTACTTCATCGTCGTAATGGCTGAATCAAGCAAGGGTTTTGAATTATTTCGAATTACTTTCTACTAAAACTGTATATTTTGACTTAATAATGTAAATTTGAAAGTTTTCAATTTCAAAATATTATTAGCTCACCTGAGCTGAAAGCTCAAGTGAACTTTTCTGATCGCCTGTTGTCTGTCATCTGTCCGTCTGTAAACTTTTCACATATTCGACTTCTTCTTTAGAACCACTGCACCAATTTCAACCAAACTAGGCCAAAAACATCCTTGGGTGACGGGCTTTCAAGATGGTTCAAATGAAGGGCCATGTCTCCTTCAAAGGGGAGATAATCACAAAAATGCTAAAAATAGGATGGGGTCATTTAAAAGTCTTTTTCTCAAGAACCACTGGGCCAGAAGAGCTGAAATTCATATGAAAGCTTTCTGACATAGTGCAGATTCAAGTTTGTTCAAATCATGGCCCCCGGGGGTTGGATGGCGCCACAGTAGGGGATCAAAGTTTTACATACAAATATATAGGGAAAATCTTTAAAAATCTTCTTCTCAAGAACCACTGTGCCAGAAAAGCTGAGATTTACATGAAAGCTTTCTGACATAGTGCAGATTCAAGTTTGTTCAAATCATGGCCCCCGGGGGTAGGATGGGGCCACAATAGGGGATCAAAGTTTTGTATACAAATATATAGGGAAAATCTTTTAAAATCTTCTTCTCCAGAACCAATGAGCTGGAAGCGCTGAGATTTACATGAAAGCTTTCTGACACAGTGCTGATTCAAGTTTGTTCAAATCATGTCCCCCGGAGTTAGGTTGGGACCACAATAGGGAATCAAAGTTTTACATAGAAATATAGGAAAAATCTTCTTCTCAAGAACCAATGAGCTTGAAGAGCTGAGATTTACTTGAAAGCTTCCTGACATAGTGCAGATTCAAGTTTGTCCAAAGTATGGCCCCCAGGATTAGGTTGGGGTCACAATAGGGGATCAAAGTTTTACATACAAATATATAGGAAAAATCTTTAAAAATCTTCTTCTCAAGAACCATTGAGCCAAAGAAGTTGACATTTACATGAAAGCTTTCTGATATAGTACAGATTCAAGTTTGTAAAAATCATGACCTCGAGGGGTAAGTTTGGACCACAATAGGGACGAAGGTTTTGCATGCAAATATATATGGAAAGTCTTCAGATATGGGCCAAGGTGACTCAGTTGAGCGATGTGGCCCATGGGCCTCTTATTGTACATATCCTCCACTTTTCATCCATATCAAATTTCTCTGGTGTAGCATTTCTCCTTAATACAAAGCAGAGCAATAATGTTACATTAGCATTTTAAAGATTTATGTTTTGACATGAACTGCTGTCACCATATGGTGTGGTTTAATATCAAACCAATTTATATAGCATAAACCATTTTGATGAATGAAAATCAACTAATAAAATGTTACAATTGAATTTGTATTTATATCATTTGCGAAAACCTGCTACACTGACCAGACTTTTTTGGGGGCAATAAATTGATATATCACTCAAGTAATTATGTAATGACACAACCAATCTAAAGGTAGGGTATCCATGTTTGTTTTTTGGTTTAGGGGGTCAATCTTCAAAAATTCAGATTTTGCAAAGTAGAAGACAAAAAAAAGTGGGAAAGTCTCAGAGAGAATATGAACTTACTCTGAATAGCTAATATTCTCTGTCATTACTAATCTGTGGTTGGTAATTTCAAAATATTGTAGTACATATACAATTATTACATATACATATATCCTCCACTTTTCATCCCTGTAAAATTTCTCTGGTGTGATATTCCTTGATTAAGAAATGTATGTTGTGTACAATGTATTGATTATTATGTCAAGGAGTGGGAATCTATGTTAATTGTGAAAGAGTAGATTTTATTGATTTTATTGTCGAAAAATTCAATATATCACTTCATATTTTCTAGGCAAGACATTTTGTACAAAAATTTTGAAGATGTTGAAGAAGTGGTTACATATTTTGGAGGAAGGTCATGTTTCATTGAAGGAAAATAACCAATCAAAAACCACCACTGAAGAAATTGCCAGGCAACCAGAACTAATGAAAAAACTAGTTTTAAAACTGTATGCATTGGAAGTCTTAGGTAATTTGAAAAGTAATTGATCTAGATTAAGATATCATGCATGTACAACTGTGTGTGTAGTTTACAAGTGAAATATTGAGACTTTTGCAATAGAAATCTGTTAATGTGTGAGGTAGGTATCACAGTGTAGTCCTCAATGTGTGAGGTAGATATCACAGTGTAGTCCTCAATGTGTGAGGTAGATATCACAGTGTAGTCCTCAATGTGTGAGGTAGATATCTCAGTGTAGTCCTCAATGTGTGAGGTAGGTATCACAGTGTAGTCCTCAATGTGTGAGGTTAATATCACAGTGTAGTCCTCAATGTGTGAGGTTAATATCACAGTGTAGTCCTCAATGTGTGAGGTAGGTATCACAGTGTAGTCCTCAATGTGTGAGGTAGATATCACAGTGTAGTCCTCAATGTGTGAGGTAGATATCTCAGTGTAGTCCTCAATGTGTGAGGTATGTATAACAGTGTAGTCCTCAATGTGTGAGGTAGGTATCACAATGTAGTCCTCAATGTGTGAGATTAATATCACAGTGTAGTCCTCAATGTGTGAGGTAGGTATCACAGTGTAGTCCTCAATGTGTGAGGTAGATATCTCAGTGTAGTCCTCAATGTGTGAGGTAGATATCTCAGTGTAGTCCTCAATGTGTGAGGTAGATATCTCAGTGTAGTCCTCAATGTGTGAGGTAGATATATCAGTGTAGTCCTCAATGTGTGAGGTAGATATCACAGTGTAGTACTCAATGTGTGAGGTAGATATCACAGTGTAGTCCTCAATGTGTGAGGTAGGTATCACATTGTAGTCCTCAATGACATAAGAGTCCAGTCATGTAGCAATCATACAACAAATATTGAAATTCATCCCCCATCAAAGGTGAAACAACTGAAATCCATTTCCCATCAAAAAATCGCTGTGCCCCGTACGTGCATATGTTTGATTTGTTCTATGTAAATGTCATTCACACATTATATAGTTTTGTCAAATCATTATCTATCCTATTTTGAATAATATCAATACTTTTTGACATAAAATTTTCTTTAAGAGACATCATTGAAATCCAATAATTAAAGGCTTTTGAAGCTTTTTTTTTTTTTTTTTTTTTTTTACAAATACAGGTAATACTTTAGAAGAGAAAGTCATTGAGGCATTTTTTTTTTTTTTTTGATAATAGGTAAAACTTTAGAAGATAAAGTCATCGAGCTTGCTTCAGCCTGTATGGCGGACGTCACGAGGCTGTCCCCACATTACGTGGAGATATTGGTCCGGTTGTGTGGAAATCAGGAGAAGGCAGGGAGACAGAGCCTGTTGTTTAAGAAGTGTTTGGCGTGTCTAGTTCTCAGTCTGAAGAACAAGGAAACCAGGCAGGCAGTCTGGATTGAGTCATTGCTGAATGGGTTGAATTCTTTTGACAAGGTTTGTGTCATTGGGGGTGGGGGATCCTGGATTTTAGTGTCAAAGAGAGCAGTGGATTACTGTAGATCACATTTATTTCGTGAGACCATATAATCGCGAGGATACAATGATATGTATCTTCATAGACATAACTCCGTGAATCATTATTTTGTTGCTCGAGTCTTTTATGTGTAAGAGATTATTCACGAGAACTGAGGTTGAGGTTGAATATATTACAAGGGGGTGAGGGGTCAAAATCTTCAGAAGGTCATACATATTTTTGATTTATAGATAGACAAATTAATTGTATTGCCTTCTAGTAATATGCATTTTTTTTTATAGATGTAGGGAAATGTCTTTATAAAGATGTTTGACTTGTGAGAATTTGTGTATATTAGATACTTACAGAAGTGTGTAACTATGCCTGTTATGATTAGCTGTTCTGTATTATTTTTTTTTTCAAGGATAAAATTAAAGAGACGTACACCACTGAGATGATGAAATGGTCTGACTTCGCCAAAACCTTGCTAAGGTCAGTTAATGTTATGGTTTTCGGGGGGTTGTTGTTAATTAAGCTGGGTTTTGATGGACAATTTACTTGTCATTTTAAACCTAGAAGGTCACCATTTATGTTCCAACAACTCAGAGTGTCGCAATGCCATAAGTTACTTGTCGGTTACCCTGAAAGTCACAATTTACTTGTCAATAATTTGATTTCTTTTGTAACATGCTATTGGATTGGTTATTTAGCCTATTAACATTCTTTATATCGTATTAACGAAGTTACCATTCAGTCATGTCGTCCCAGGATTGATGCCACAATGGCTCCTCTGTTTTGTTGCTATGACAATATTGCTCCATATTATAAAAAATTCATAGTTGCTTTATAATTGTTTATGAATTACATAAATTCCATTTTTTAAAATTATATCACAAGGAAAAAAAGGAAATTTACTCATTTTATACCATATAAAGTATTATGGTTGGGGCAGTTAACACATTATAAATCCCAATTTTCTTTTTATCATTATATTGTATTGTATAAAATGAGTAAAATATACTTTAATTCATAAATAGTGCAGAAAGTCACAGTTGACGCTAACAAGAATTCCTGAAAAGTAATGATTTAAGTATGATTGAGCTTAACGAGACTGACCTAGTGTACTATAATCATGTCTTGTTGTTTAGTTGTTTTAGAAAGATCACCATGTACCTGTATATTGTACTTGTGGATCTGATTTTGTTGTGGAAAATTTTAAATTCTTTAGTTGTAAGTCAGTTTCTCGTGTTCTGGGTAATATCCACACATGAAAATGATGAAAACTAGACCTCCATAATATTAATTATTTTACAGTAAATTAGTCTTCTGAAGTACTGTATGTACATTAGGATACTGTGTACAAGCAGAATTTTTAGTGAGGATTTAATTTTGGCATTATTAGCAAGAGTGTTCACTAAAATTGAATATCGCTAACAATTTATTCCATATCGGAGATAATAGTTATCTTTCCTGGAATTATTTTAAAAGTAGCTAAAATTAGCTCTCACTAAATACATGTATATGTACCTATTCTTATTGAAAAATCGCTAGATTTGTGTCTTGCTAAAAATTCCACTTATACAGTATTCCAAAGGACTAAGACCATGTTTATCAAAATTCGGCCTAACGTCCAAAGTGAATAATTTTTTGTTAGAAATATTCTCTAACATGTTCTTTTCCTATAATGTACTGGTTTTTATATGTAGAGTTCGTGAAAGAACACTATTTTAAGGTTTACATTACTAGTATAAATCCTATAATTTGCTCTACTTTTTAAGATAGCGTCATACAACGTCGCTATATATTATTAGAAGTGGTAACGTATTGTAAAACATAATTATGCAATGAGTGGTTTAATATATAATAAGATCTTGAAAAAGAAATTTTCTTTCCCAATACGCAAAAAGGTTATTTTACTTATAGCCCGAATGGCACACCATATTTTTCAATCCTTCATTCGGCCATTTTCACACGCCGCGCCGTTAGCCTGTTTGCACTGTTCGTGGAAGTTGCAGAGGATGTACTCATCGCATTTCAACGTAAGTTTTAGAAATATGAATATACTTCACCTCTACTCGTTAAACTGTATAACCAAATAGGTGTACCAATTGCTCTTAAAAATAATAAACAAGTCGCATGGAACGAATAGTATGGTGCGCCTGTGGTGTGTTGACATAAACTCATAATATTCACGCATTGGGCTGTTGGAAATCCCACAACAAATCTGTTAACTGTTGTCAACATAGATTAATTGTTTATCTATTATAATTATATATTGTTAAGATTTAAAATTGTATGTATATCAGCTGATCAGAAAAATCAGCTGTTTCACGATCATGCCATTTTCAATTCCGAGTGCATGACCTTCTCGGGTCTATTTGAATTTTCTTACATGATGTTTGACTCACTTTACACTTTGAACTTTCAATGTATCATTGTATGGTCTAAAAAGTATTTGTATAGGTTAAAGAGACATATAATTGTATATAGATGTATATTTCCATAATGGTATAGGTCACTGGGGTAACATGTAGGCCTGTGGGGGGTTATAGGTTGAACAATTTTCGAATGATTTGGTATTCTAGTATTCTACTATGTTTAAACTTAACTTAGTGATTATTTAGTAATCAAATAAAAGTTATATGATGAATCGATACATTTCTTCAATTTACTGTAAACAAAAACTGTTTCTGTGTTTTGGAATCTGTCTGGTATTAGTGCATAATAAATAACTTCATAAGTCAATAAATATATTCTTGTTGTAGTGATGACATTTGCAAAATCTGTGAGAATATAGAAAAAAATGTGTTAGGGTCAACAGAAATGTTTAATTAGGGTAGGTCGAGAAAGTGGAAACCAATTAACATAAATATATATTTTTTTTTTTGGCCTTACGCGGAAACATGGATTAGAAAAGTCAAAATGATTTTTACATTCAATAATTTTTAAATACTTAAAAGCACCATTAAGCCAGGAAAATCATAAGAACAGTTTGGTTTTCTAACTTAAATATGCCTTATTTCAAGATAAATTGTAAATGTGTCAAACTTAATTTCAACAATTACACTTACAACTTACATGCCTGCATTGGGATTAGATATAGAATCACTCAGAGAATGTTGAATTTCATGGGTACTACCATGATTTAAGCATATAATTTTTTGTTAGCTTATCTCCTTTATATTATTGAATATTAAATTTTTCCATACATCTACCACAAGAAAGAGTATGAAAGATAAAAATATTTTATGAATTTGCTGATAATTGTGAAGTAAGATAATATATCAACATTAGCTACAACAAAAATTATTAGATGGGGAATCAAATTCAAATGAAATGTTTGTGTATATAATTATTTATGCAGAAATGTACATGTAGCTAAACTCTCCTCTATTGTTTAGTTGGAGACATGTCAATCTCCCACCGAATACATAAATGTAATTTTTCTGAATTCTATATCAATGAAAATACATGAGGGCATGAAAGTACAACTTTTATATGAATATTATAATACAGGTGTCCGTGTTTGCCCAACTCTCCATTTTGTATTGCTTGTAGGAGTTATGAGATTGATCACTGTTTGTTATCTTCACCTTTCATTTATGATATAGTTTTGATAATGATATAATATTGGAGTAATTTGAATTTCAGGATGATATAATATGTCCAGCAAAAATTGATGGCAAGGGTGACATGAATCAGATTGACAAGAATCCATATTCCTACTCCTCAATAATGCTATCATCACTGCCATCAGATTCATCAATGATAGTGGCATCAGTGACACATGCATATAAGTGTTGGACATCACTGCAGGAATAGCTTCCTTGCTGTGCCTGCTAATAGCAAGGTACCAGATTATACAGCAGTTATGTGGAAACAGATTCCCACAATAGGGGGACCAGATTGACACCTACATTGTACAATATCAGGCAGTTATATCAAAACTGGAAAAACTGGATCCAAACAAGACTATATTTCTTGGAAGAAACATGTCGACTCTGAAGTTTAAACCTTATTAACCCATGGCACTTCCAGAGACATCCTGATACCATGGTTCTATGTCATTTAAAATATACCTGTGGAGGTTTTTAAAGTGTTTTTTTGAGGGGGGGGAGTTTATTAATTGGAAGAATTCATATTTGATGATTCAAATGAAAATCTGTATGTTGAATTATGAATGTCATAATGTACTTTTTGAATGAGTTCAAGAATGGTTGTCCTGATGAAAAGTGCAGAGTCAAAAGTTAACAAATTGTCAAAAACACTGGTCAGGTCTGAATTCATCATCTTGGACACCTTGCAGTTGGAATTATGATCTCTATGAAGAAATGCTGAAAATCTTGCAAAAGAGGAAATGACAAGTTGGGGTCCAAGGCACTTGCATATATGCATGAGAAGGTGTTCTATCTAGGCTTGAGGTCAATTACATAGCAATGTAACACCTTACATTACCTAGAAAATTTCACATTACCATTACTCCTATTTTGAAATATAATGTATTACATTACTTGAGAGTGAATTTACATTACACATTTACATAACATACTGTCAGATATTAAAGAAATGGCAGAAAAATTATTTCTGTATTATGATTTTTAATTATACATTAACATAAGTACACAAAATATTCAGCAATGTTAGGAAACATATCTATTAAGTTATTCATTGCATTTGATTGTCATCAATGTTTCAAAATCTTCAGTCAATCACTAATATAATGAATTATTCTAAATCTTCAAAATATCATCAAATATTTGAAGTAGTGTAAATGTAATGGAAAATAATGTGCAGTACAATATGCATTACATTACCATTACTTGTAATGCAAAAATGGTCCATTCACCCCCATTACATTGAAACTGGCTGCCATTTAATTACCATTACCCCAGGCCTGGTTCTGTCGAGAGGTATTGAAATTGTCTGTAGAGACTTTGTCTCAGGAAGTGGCCGATATTTATTGTGACAATTTTGTTGGATGTGAATTTACTGACACACATGTCTACACTTGCTACACAATATATCATGTGGTGGTTTCAACAAGAAAGTTCTTACTCTGCAGGAAATGACGAATAGCTAATGGATTCACATTTTTTCTGACTTTTCTTCTGTACATTAGATGCATTAGAAAAACTTTCCTTTCCATTATCTTTTGCTGGTTCATACTTTGAAATAAAATCAAGTCCGAAAATAAAGTATTTTGGGGTTTTTTTTCCAATGAATTTTAAAAAATGTAATCTGTAATCCTTGCATATTTTCTTGGGTGTTCTGTGATTGCATAGGCCTATTGATTTTTATTTGTATTCAGGTATAATTTCATCTTCAGTGTCTTGAAAGAAATAAATTTTTCAATAACGCCAAGAAAAATGTAGGTAACATTATGATTTAAAAAAAAAAAAAAATAGTGACACGGGTAGGAATTGAACCCGGATCTCCCGATTGAAGGACGGGCTCTCTACCACTAAGCCACGAAGTCTATGACGTCACATGCTCAAAAATCCTTCATACATTTACTTGCCCTAGTTAACGTTATACTTTCGATATGTCGGCAATAGTTTTAGTTATATCAATGCATGTTCTATAAATTCTTTTCATTTTGATCTTAGTAATTCTGTTGGTGTCGTCTAAATAAAAACTTTCTATAGCATTGAAGGTCCGATTTCTCGGACAGCAGATTCGTTTGTTTACGCATTAAAATTCTATAGCTTTTAGAATTCCTGCACAAACTTGTGATAAAAACACCACATAGCTTAGGGGTGTATTCTGCATGGAAATGATGTAGACTCCACATAAGTATATTGTTTTAATTTTTCAAAGCAACATAATTAATAAAATACCCACAACTCTCACAAAAATAAATAATTCCGGATTGCTCTCGATTTAATTCAAAGTTGATATTCATCAACAGCACACCTTTCGATCCAAAAAATCGTTCGTGCAAAATTTATTTGTATTGATAGATTTTGATAGACTACAGTCAGTTTCTGGATCGAAGGTCGTGTTTTATATGAATTATATAACTAAATTTGAAAAAAGTGGAGATTTCTGCAGAAAACCAGACCGATACCGGTTTTGTCTTGTATAGAATTCCACAAGCTGACGTTTTGGCGGGGAAATCTTGGCACGTCGCGATGGTATAAAGATTATATTATCAAATGATAACAATTTTATTTCAATTCATTCTGCTTTATTTTTTAACACACCACAGGGCCGATATAGCTAAACATGGTCTTAGTCCTTTGGTTCACATTTTGGTGTAATTAGAATAACTACATTTGTATAGCATTTTATTTACAAACAGCTACTTGATTTGGTGCTGTCAGATTATGAGTTGTTTGAAGTACCAAAAGTACCTTAATATGTATCCTACATAAACAGATATAAATGGAGTATATAATATTTTTTTCAGATACAGATACTCTGACAAGCAGACTATAGATTTGCTGACCACACTGGCAGACTGTGTGTACAGAGACTCTTCAGAAACAAGCACCTGTGAACTACCAGAGCTCTCTGTTCAACAGCTCCATGAAATGATAATCAGTCACTCACAGTATCTACCAATCATGTTCAACGAGTGTCATCCAGAGGTCAAAGGTAACAGAAATAAGCCAATCAAAGACTTTATGAGTCAGAAATTAACCAATCAGACAAAACATTATCAGTCAGAAATTAGCCAATCAGACCATGGCTTTTTTAGTGGAAAAATAGCCAATCAGACAAGACCTTATACATGTACATCAGAAATTAACTAACCAGACAAAGACCCTTTAAATCAGAAATTAGCCAATCAGTCAAAGACCTTTTAAATCAAAATTTAGCCAATCAAACAAAGGCTACAAGAAGTTAAACACATCTCTACATTGTTCCACTGTCGATATTATTCAATTAAAAAAAGCCTTTAGGCCATGCCAATTTGTAATCTAGTTCATCGGATTCGCCGCTTCTATTTGTAACAAATCCAAATTATAATATTATCAAAAAATAATATCCACCCGCGTGTTCAAAGATATCCGTAAATATTTTTTTTTAGTTTTTACAACAAGCGCACAAATAACCTTGATGTATATGCTGAGAAATGACAGAAACGCGGGCTCTCGAGAAATTTCCTAACAGTGTAATACGGTTAAGTTATTCATGATGTCTATCTTAATATGTACGATACTTCATAACACTGGATTGGAAGTTGTTCCTTATGCTGGAATCGAACTGGAAGCCAATGAAACTTTTGAAGCGCTATTCGATGCCACTATTTAGAGAACATTGACAGCGTATGATTGATTGTTTGATTAGCCTATATATTGACTGAAGTCT